>NW_028318328.1:0-182500 GCF_062004578.1 Staurois parvus
CCACCCTCTATATACTGTATATCCCCCCACCCTCTATATACTGTATATACCCCCCACCCTCTATATACTGTATATAACCGCCACTCTCTATATACTGTATATACCCCCACCCTCTATTTACTGTATATACCCCCACCCTCTATATACTGTATATACCCCCCACCCTCTATATACTTATATACCCCTCCCTCTATATACTGTATATACCGCCACCCTCCTTTAGATAATAAATATACCCTCCACCCTCCTCTATATACTGTATCCGGGGAGGAATGGACAACTCATGGGGCCCCCGGGCATTGGGATCATGGGCCCTGTGTCCTTGCCTCCCAAACTCCAAAAACGTATGAAAGGTACCAGGGGCATCTCAGTGGGGCCCCCTACTGACCCCGGGCCCTCGTGCAGTGCCTGAGTTTCCAAATGGTCTGTCCGCCCCAGTTTCTGTATATTAACCCCCAACCCTCTTCTAGATACCTTGGATACTGTATATACTCTCTCCTCTATATACTATATATACCTCCACCCTCCCTCTATATACTATATATACCCTCCACCCTCCTCTATATACTATATATACCCACCCTCTCTATATACTATATATACCCTCCACCCTCTATATACTATATATACCCCTCCACCTCCTCTATATACTATATATACCCTCCACCCTCCTCTATATTCTATATATACCCTCCACCCTCCTCTATATACTGTATATACCCCCCACCCTCCTCTATATACTATATATACCCCCCACCCTCCTCTATATACAGTATATACCTCCACCCTCCTCTATATACTATATATACCCTCCACCCTCCTCTATATACTATATATACCCTCCACCCTCCTCTATATACTATATATACCCTCCACCCTCCTATATATACTATATATACTCTCCTCCTCTATATACTATATATACCCTCCACCCTTCTCTATATACTATATATACCCTCCACCCTCCCTCTATATAACTATATATACCCCCACCCTCCTCTATATACTATATATACCCTCCACCCTCCTCTAGTAACTATATATACCCCTCCACCCTCCTCTATATACTATATATACCCTCCACCCTCCTCTATATACTATATATACCCTCCTCCTCTATATACTATATATACCCTCCACCCTCCTCTATATACTATATATACCCTCCACCCTCCTCTATATACTATATATACCCTCCACCCTCCTCTATATACTATATATACCCTCCACCCTCCTCTATATACTATATATACCCCCCACCCTCCTCTATATACTATATATACCCCCACCCTCCTCTATATACTATATATACCCTCCACCCTCCTCTATATACTATATATACCCTCCACCCTCCTCTATATACTATATATACCCTCCACCCTCCTCTATATACTATATATACCCTCCACCCTCCTCTATATACTATATATACCCTCCACCCTCCTCTATATACTATATATAACCCTCCACCCTCCTCTATATACTATATATACCCTCCACCCTCCTCTATATACTATATATACCCTCCACCTCCTCTATATACTATATATACCCTCCACCCTCCTCTATATACTATATATACCCTCCACCCTCCTCTATATACTATATATACCCTCCACCCTTCTCTATATACTATATATACCCTCCACCCTCCTCTATATACTATATATACCCTCCACCCTCCTCTATATACTATATATACCCTCCACCCTTCTCTATATACTATATATACCCTCCACCCTTCTCTATATACTATATATACCCTCCACCCTCCTCTATATACTATATATACCCTCCACCCTCCTCTATATACTATATATACCCTCCTCCTCTATATACTATATATACCCTCCACCCTCCTCTATATACTATATATACCCTCCACCCTCCTCTATATACTATATATACCCTCCACCCTCCTCTATATACTATATATACCCTCCACCCTCCTCTATATACTATATATACCCTCCACCCTCCTCTATATACTATATATACCCTCCACCCTCCTCTATATACTAATATTTATCTAAGAAGAGAATGATGAGGGAATTTACTACAAACTGGAACTGCCAATCAGCTTCAAGCTTTCATTTTCAAAACTTACCTGAACAAGCAGAAGCTGGAAGCTGATTGGTTGCCATGCAGAGCAGCACCAGTTTTTGAAAATTCCCCTCAATGTCTGTTTTCTGGATTCATTTATCTAGAGATATTCCCTGGAATACATACGGACTCCATCACACTAGTGGTATTATTACCCCCTGAAAAGTGATCTGTGGTGGATTGCTTTTAAGGCCCAGCGCACACTTCTGCAACCTGTGTTCTGCCCATACATGTCAATGGGATGCCCCGCCCACAGAAATGCGGAGAGGGAAGTCCCTGACCCTCTTTGTAAAATAATATTTCACCTCACAGATTTGTACATGTGGAAAACGGGGGGGGGGGGGGTCCATGTGTGGGGGTGTCACACCGCTGCGTGTCTGCTAGTGAGCTGCGCAGTTTTGCCTACCGGTCAGGAATGTGTGCGATTTTGCCAGCGATCACAACCCGCATAAATGTGGATGGGGGTGGTTAGAGGACAGTGAAAGGAGATAATCCCGCCTCCTTCACATGTCTTGGGAGACGGCCCGGACTGGCCATAGGGCACACCGGGCATTTACCGGTGGGGCGGGCCGCCTGGATAGGAGGGGCAGCTGGGTGGCACATAGAGTAACTGGACCGTGCATTTCTCCTTCCTTTTCCCCCATCCCCTCCTTCCTTCTTTCCCTCCGTCTCTCCTTCCTTCTTTCCCTCCTTCCTTCCTTCTTTCCCTCCTTCCTTCCTTCCTTCTTCCCCTCCATCCTTCCTTCTTTCCCTCCCTCCTTCCTTCTCTCCCTCCTTCCTTCTTTCCCTCCCTCCTTCCTTCTTTCCCTCCTTCCTTTTTTCCCTCCTTCCTTCTCTCCCTCCTTCCCTCTTTCCCTCTCTCCTTCCCTCTTTCCCTCTCTCCCTCTCTCCTTCCTTCTTTCCCTCCCTCTTTCCCTCTCTCCTTCCTTCTTTCCCTCCCTCCTTCCCTCTTTCCCTCTCTCCTTCCCTCTTTCCCTCTCTCCTTCCTTCTTTCCCTCCCTCCTTCCTTCTTTCCCTCCCTCCTTCCTTCTCTCCCTCCTTCCTTCTTTCCCTCCCTCCTTCCTTCTTTCCCTCCTTCCTTTTTTCCCTCCTTCCTTCTCTCCCTCCTTCCCTCTTTCCTTCTCTCCTTCCCTCTTTCCCTCTCTCCCTCTCTCCTTCCTTCTTTCCCTCCCTCCTTCCCTCTTTCCCTCCCTCCTTTCCTCTTTCCCTCCCTCCTTCCTTCTTTCCCTCCTTCCTTCCTTCTTTCCCTCCTTCCTTCTTTCCCTCCTTCCTTTTTTCCCTCCTTCCTTTTTTCCCTCCTTCCTTCTCTCCCTCCTTCCCTCTTTCCCTCTCTCCTTCCCTCTTTCCCTCTCTCCCTCTCTCCTTCCTTCTTTCCCTCCTTCCTTCTTTCCCTCTCTCCTTCCTTCTCTCCCTCCTTCCTTCTTTCCCTCCCTCCTTCCTTCTTTCCCTCCTTCCATCTGATGGAGGTACCCAGGCCGGGTGCCAGGCAATCTGTCACATTTGGTTGGCAGCAGCTCTATGGTTCCTGCAGTCTGGGACATGAACACCACCACCAGGATCCAAGGTCCGGGAGAGGAACAGATCCCCGCCGCCATGAAGGAGGAATTCAGAAAGAGGCTGCGAGAGATGCGGATGCAGCTCAGGGGACCAATGCCAGAGCAGGTCCTGCTGGGATGGTATGATCTGTCCGCCGGCAACTCTGGAAGGAAGCACTAGACCTCGAGCAGCACCACTAGGGAAAAATTCTCTCCTCCATCCATGAAAGGTACTGGTGTCAGGTACGCAGTTACAAAGTCACCCTCCTCCATCCAGGAAAGGTACTGGTGTCAGTACGCAGTTACGAAGTTACCCTCCTCCATCCATGAAAGGTACTGGTGTCAGTACGCAGTTATGAAGTTACCCTCCTCCATCCAGGAAAGGTACTGGTGTCAGTACGCAGTTATGAAGTTACCCTCCTCCATCCATGAAAGGTACTGGTGTCAGTACGCAGTTACAAAGTCACCCTCCTCCATCCAGGAAAGGGTACTGGTGTCAGTACACAGTTACAAAGTCACCCTCCTCCATCCAGGAAAGGTACTGGTGTCAGTACGCAGTTACGAAGTTACCCTCCTCCATCCATGAAAGGTACTGGTGTCAGTACGCAGTTACTGTGGGTATGCTTGCGCAAACCAGGGCTGCCAATGCATGAGCACTCCTGAGCACTGCCCAGGTGCATGGGGGCCCCATGATAATCTTGCATTACATACTTGTCAACTGTCCTGGATTTGCCGGGACAGTCACGCTTTTCGCTAAGCTGTACCTGGATGCCTGGGCAGTGTTGCAGAACCTGCCTTGCCCCCCGTGTACTGTTCCCTCCTGATCCCAGTTTTGTGCCCTCCTGACACCCCCCCTATTCTGTGCCCTCCTGATCCCAGATTTGTGCCCTACTGACCACCCCCCCGTTCTGTGCCCTCCTGATCCCAGTATTGTACCCTCCTGGGTATTGTGCCTCCTAACCCCCCTCCATACTGTGCCCTCCTGATCCCAGATTTGTGCCCTCCTGACCCCCCCCATTCTGTGCCCTCTTGATCCCAGTATTTTGCTCTCCTGGGTATTGTGCCCACCTGACCCCCCTCTCCATACTGTGCTCTCCTGATCCCAGTATTGTGCCCTCCTGCCCCCCCCCCCCGTACTGTGTCCCCACCTGATCCCAGTATTGTGCCCTCCTAAACCCCCCCCCCATACTGTGCCCTCCTGATCCCATTCTGTGCCCTCTTTATTTATTTATTTCAGGTACTTATATAGCGCTGTCAATGTACGCAGCACTTTACATATATATTGTACATTCACATCAGGCCCCGCCCCCGAGGAGCGTACAATCTAAAGTCCCTAACTCACATTCATACATACACATACAAGGGCCAATTTAGACAGGATCCAATTAACCTACCAGCATGTCTTTGGAGTGTGGGAGGAAACCGGAGTACCTGGAGGATACCCACGCAGGCACAGGGAGAACATGCAAACTCTAGGCAGGTGGTGTTGTGGTTGGGATTCGAAGCAACGACCCGAGTACTGCCAGGTGGAAGTGCTAACCATTTAGCCACCTATTGATCCCAGTATTGTGCCCTCCTGGGTATTGTGCCCTCCTGACCCCCCCCCCATTTTGTTCCCTCCTGACCCCCCCCATTCTGTGCCCTCCTGATCCCAGTATTGTGCCCTCCTGACCACCCCCATTCTGTGCCCTCCTGATCCCAGTATTGTGTCCTCCTGACCCCCCCACTCTCCATACTGTGCTCTCCTGATCCCAGTATTGTGCCCTCCTGACCCCCCCCCATTCTGTGCCCTCCTGATTCCAGTATTGTGTCCTCCTGACCCCCCCACTCTCCATACTGTGCTCTCCTGATCCCAGTATTGTGCCCTCCTGACCCCCCCCCCATTCTGTGCCCTCCTGATCCCAGTATGTGTCCTCCTGACCCCCCCCCCTCCATACTGTGCTCTCCTGATCCCAGTATTGTGCCCTCCTGACCCCCCCCCCCCTCCATACTGTGCTTTCCTGATCCCAGATTTGTGCCCTCCTGACCTTCCCCTCGTATTGTGCCCTCCTACCCCCCCCCCTTTATTGGGCCCTCCTAAACCCCACCCCCGCCCCATACTGTGCCGTCCTGATCCTGTTGCTTTCATCGTTTGGCCTGTGCTGTGTGGCTCCACGCAGACGAAACATGAATTTTTTTTAGCTCACGCATGCAGTTACCATGTCCAACTGCATATTTGCGTTCCATGGTGACCAAAAAACTCAGGATGCATAGGAGGAAACTGGGAGTTAAAAATAGCAGAGCGGTGGGGTTTTTTTGCTGCAAAAAATGCTCGTTTTTTTTTTAACGCACCTTCCTACAGCTGACACTACTGGCGTTTTTTTTATAACGTCCTGTGTGCGTGAGTATACAGTATATAATTTGAACAGAGACTATTAACTCTGGTTGTTCCCACATGGAAGAAAAATATATTTGAAATACTACAATTTTGGCCATATTCAGTATATGTCAAAATATCAGAATACATAAAAAGGGGGAGGTGCAGCGCTAACTAAATAAATACACATTTATATAAACCAATGTAAAGGTGCTGTTAAAGTGCAAAAAGGTGACTATAAATAATAAGTATAGTCCATAACGTGGTCAAAACCCAAGAGAGTCTTCAAAGAACTCCAATGCCTGGATTCGTGGATGAGGTGATAAAGGTATAAAGATTGCGCACTCACCAGATACGCAATCCAAATGCGCATTCAAAACAGATAATCCTAGGGTCCTCATACGGATCTGGTCAGATCTGGTCACAAAAGCTAACCCCCTATGACTACGTGCTTTCGCACGAAACGCGTCAGAGAGCGGCTACAGCGGTGTGACGTCACGCCGACCGGCGCCCCGAGGGCCCCGGCGGCCATTTGCTAAATCTTTGTATGGTCAGTATCTTTCCTGCCCCTGCTTGTATTGTGTTTTTTTGGGAATAAATACCCCTTGCCAATAAGGTATCACACTATTTGGCCTCCTTTTGTTCTTTGGGCTCCGGTGGGAGCCCTTTACGTCTGCAGAGCGGCCTTTTTTCTTCTATGTGTGGCAACACTATCAAGTGGCGAGGGGCTTTTGTGACCAGATCTGACCAGATCCGTATGAGGACCCTAGGATTATCTGTTTTGAATGCGCATTTGGATTGCGTATCTGGTGAGTGCGCAATCTTTATACCTTTATCACCTCATCCACGAATCCAGGCATTGGAGTTCTTTGAAGACTCTCTTGGGTTTTGACCACGTTATGGACTATACTTATTATTTATAGTCACCTTTTTGCACTTTAACAGCACCTTTACATTGGTTTATATAAATGTGTATTTATTTAGTTAGCGCTGCACCTCCCCCTTTTTATGTATTCTGATTATTTTGAAGGTTTATACGGTACCTTTTTTGGTGTTCAGCTGCTATTGTCTCATTTTCATTTATTCATTTATTGATTTTATAATCTATTTTAAGCGCTCACTTGCCCTGAGATTTACTTTATATGTCAAAATATATTTCAATAAATATATATATATATACACTGTATGCTGAAATGTGTTTTTATTACAAAATATATGAAAAATCTTTTTTAAAATACATTTTAAATATACTGAATGTCTTTAAAAATGCAGATCTACATTTTTGGAATGCATTTACAAATATATGTAAAAAATATGTTAAAATTACTTTATTATATGTAAAAAAAAATGATGAATATATTAAAAAAATATATATATTTATAAATATATATTTTTTAAATATATTTTTCAGATTTATTTAACATATAAAATTTTTTATCATATTTAATTTTAACATATAATTTTAACATATATTTGTAAATTCCATTCCAAAAATGTAGATTTGTATTTTTAAAGACGTTCAGTATATTTGAAATGTATTTTTAAAAATAATTTTCATATATTTTGTAATAAAAACGCATTTCAACATACAGTATATATATATATATATACATACATACATACACACATATATAGATATACATATATTTTTTTAAATATATTAAATACGGCCAAAATTGTAGCATTTCAAATATATGTCAATATATTTGGGGAGAATCTTTTTAAAATATATTTCAAATATATTTTTTTTCCATTTGGGTTGTTTCTTTTGTTATCTGGGATATTATTTGTAAAATATTAGCAGTCGAGGCATTTGTATGGAAAGGAGCGCTTCGTCGGGTTCCTGCACTGGAGCTCTGCCGGCTGACGTTGGGGCTTGTGTACAAAAAGATGAACCTGACAGAGTTTCCAATGGCCATCATGGCAGAACTTCATTCCCCGCCGTCGCTCTCCTTTTAAATTTTCAGTAATTCTATTCTTCGCACTTCACTGATTCAATAGCAAGAACATTTTTTTCTATGAAATCCTTCGGTTTAGGGTGCCGGTTACCATCTGTGTTGTAAATTCACTTTCACAACTTTTCAAATGATGGATTTTTTTTTTTTTGGAATGATAGATCTTCAACAATATTGGTTTTCGCTGCACCAAAGAGACAGACGGATGTTCATTGGAACGGATCTCACAATACCGGACACTGTGCTTCTTCGGTTTGTACTGTAGTGCTACCCCCACAGGAGCCGCTTGGTAGATTGGGTTCTCTGTTTTTTTTGCCTTGACTCAGTGAATGACCTCAGCCCCTCTGACACAGCAGGCCAAGGGAAGAGGATATCGCACTTTAAGAGCACGAATGTAAACATCCTGCACACTCCATGGTTCACAGGAAGCGAACACCAGGCAGGCTAGTGATGATGGAATGCATTATTTTTACGAGTTAAACCAGATGGCAATATATACAGCGCTGTGAAAAAGTATTTGCCCCCTTCCTAATTATTTTTTTTTTGCCTATTTCTGCATTTTTTTTGCCTATTTAAACAAATGTTAATCCTGTATTACACAACGATAACCCGAGGAAATAAAAAAAAAATGCAGTTTTTAACCGCTTGCCGCCCTGCCACTGTATATATACGTGTGCAGGGCGGCAGTGGAGCGCAAAAGCCCGTTTTAAAACGGGCTCCGCGCTCCCGACACTTTTGCGGGTAGGGGGTGCGCACGCGCACTCCCGCCGACCAGCGGGTGACACGATTCGATCCAGGAAATCAGATGATCGGTCCCTGTCCTATCCTGTCCTGTGTTGACAGTTACACAGGACAGGATATGGTGTCATTCTTCTCTGCCTGGACACATTCCGTTCCAGACAGAGAAGAAGACACAGTAAAAGTGAGTACAAAGCACTACACTAACAGTTAGAACACTCTAGGACACATTTAACCCCCTGATCGCCCCCCCCCCCCAGTTAACCCTTCACTGCCCTGTCACCAGTGTCACTGATCAGTGAAGCGATTTTTACTGATCACTGTATCAGTGTCGCTGGCGACTTCCGATAGTGTTAGCGCCCCTCCCAGATAGCGCCAGTTTGCCCGCTAGTACACCAGTAATCCTGTTTAACCCCTTGATCGCCCCCCCCCCCCCCCCCAGTTAACCCCTTCACTGCCCTGTCACCAGTGTCACTGATCAATGATCCAATTTTTACTGATCACTGTATCAGTGTCACTGGCGACTTCCGATAGTGTTAGCGCCCCTCCCAGATAGCGCCAGTTTGCCCGCTAGTGCAGCAGAAATCCCATTTAACCCCTTGATCGCCCCCCCCCCAGTTAACCCCTTCACTGCCCTGTCACCAGTGTCATTGATTACAGTGAACAGATTTTTACTGATCACTGTATTAGTGTCGCTGGCGACTTCCAATAGTGTTAGCGCCCTCCTAGATAGCGCCAGTTTGCCCGCTAATGCACGGGATTTTTTTTTACCAAAAACATGGAGCAGAATACATTTTGGCTTAAATTTATAACTAACTTTGAGTTTACGATATATTTTTTTATAGCTGAAAGTAGAAAATATTGGTTTTTTTCAAACTTTTCGTGGTTTTTTTGGTTATAGCGCAAAAAACAAAAAGCGCACAGGTGATCAAATACCATCAAAAGAAAGCTCTATTTGTGTGAAAAAAAGGACGTAAATTCGTTTGGAAGCAGCATTGCATGACCGTGCAATTATCATTTGAATTAGTGCAGCGCCAAACAGCAAAAAAAGGCATAAATTACAGTATCTATACCAGGGGTGGGCAAACTTTTTGACTTGAGGTCCGCAATGGGTTCATATATTGGACCTGGGGGCCGGACCAAGAGTAGATGAATGATGTGTATGTGTGAATTAATATAAATTAAATTAAAATTTGTAACATTAAATGTTTAGATTAATTTAAGGTAGAAAAGCATAAAAAGAGTTATTTTACAAAACTTTTATGCCCCCCACTAGCTGCTGGCCGGCCCAGCCACTACCATGCCATCCATAGTAAGTATAGTAATATTCCCCCATAGTAAGCATAGTAATTCATCCCCCATATAGTAATTCATTCCCCATATAGTAATTCATCCCCCATAGTAATTCATCCCCCATATAGTAATTCATCCCCCATATAGTAATTCATTCCCCCTATAGTAATTCATCCCCCATAGTAATTCATCCCCCATAGTAATTAATCCCCCATATAGTAATTCATCCCCCATAGTAATTCATCCCCCATATAGTAATTCATCCCCCATAGTAATTCATCCCCCATATAGTAATTCATCCCCCCTATAGTAATTCATCCCCCATATAGTAATTCATCTCCCATATAGTAATTCATCCCCCATAGTAATTCATCCCCCATATAGTAATTCATCCCCCATATAGTAATTAATCCCCCATATAGTAATTCATCCCCCATAGTAATTCATCCCCCATACAGTAATTCATCCCCCATATAGTAATTAATCCCCCATATAGTAATTCATCCCCCCTATAGTAATTCATCCCCCATATAGTAATTCATCCCCCATATAGTAATTCATCCCCCATAGTAATTCATCCCCCATATAGTAATTCATCCCCCATAGTAATTCATCCCCCATAGTAATTAATCCCCCATATAGTAATTCATCCCCCATATAGTAATTCATCCCCCATATAGTAATTCATCCCCCATATAGTAATTCATCCCCCATAGTAATTCATCCCCCATATAGTAATTCATCCCCCATAGTAATTCATCCCCCATATAGTAATTCATTCCCCATATAGTAATTCATCCCCCATATAGTAATTCATCCCCCATATAGTAATTCATCCCACATATAGTAATTAATCCCCCATATAGTAATTCATCCCCCATAGTAATTCATCCCCATATAGTAATCCATCCCCCATATAGTAATTCATCCCCCATATAGTAATTCATCCCCCATAGTAATTCATCCCCATATAGTAATTCATCCCCCATATAGTAATTCATCCCCCATGTAGTAATTCATTCCCCATATAGTAATTCATCCCCCATAGTAATTCATCCCCCATATAGTAATTCATCCCCCATAGTAATTCATCCCCCATATAGTAATACATCCCCCATATAGTAATTCATCCCCCATATAGTAATTCATCCCCCATATAGTAATTCATCCCACATATAGTAATTCATCCCCCATATAGTAATTCATCCCCCATAGTAATTCATCCCCCATATAGTAATTCATCCCCCATAGTAATTCATCCCCCATATAGTAATTCATCCCCCATATAGTAATTCATCCCCCATAGTAATTCATCCCCCATATAGTAATACATCCCCCATATAGTAATTCATCCCCCATATAGTAATTCATCCCCCATATAGTAATTCATCCCACATATAGTAATTCATCCCCCATATAGTAATTCATCCCCCATAGTAATTCATCCCCCATAGTAATTCATCCCCCATATAGTAATACATCCCCCATATAGTAATTAATCCCCCATATAGTAATACATCCCCCATATAGTAATTCATCCCACATATAGTAATTAATCCCCCATATAGTAATTCATCCCCCATAGTAATTCATCCCCCATAGTAATTCATCCCCCATATAATAATTCATCCCCCATATAGTAATTCATCCCCCATATAGTAATTCATCTCCCATATAGTAATTCATCCCCCATATAGTATTTCATCCCCCATTTAGTAATTCATCCCCCATATAGTAATTAATCCCCCATATAGTAATTCATCCCCCATATAGTAATTCATTCCCCATATAGTAATTCATCCCCCATAGTAATTCATCCCCCATATAGTAATTCATCCCCCATATAGTAATTCATCCCCCATAGTAATTCATCCCCCATATAGTAATTCATCCCCCATAGTAATTCATCCCCCATATAGTAATTCATCCCCCATAGTAATTCATCCCCCATAGTAATTAATCCCCCATAGTAATTCATCCCCCATATAGTAATTCATCCCCCATAGTAATTCATCCCCCATATAGTAATTCATCTCCCATAGTAATTCATCCCCCATATAGTAATTCATCCCCCATATAGTAATTCATCCCCCATAGTAATTCATCCCCCATAGTAATTAATCCCCCATAGTAATTCATCCCCCATATAGTAATTCATCCCCCATAGTAATTCATCCCCCATATAGTAATTCATCCCCCATAGTAATTCATTCTCCATATAGTAATTCATCCCCCATATAGTAATTCATCCCCCATAGTAATTCATCCCCCATAGTAATTAATCCCCCATAGTAATTCATCCCCCATATAGTAATTCATACCCCATAGTAATTCATCCCCCATATAGTAATTCATCCCCCATAGTAATTCATCCCCCATAGTAATTCATCCCCCATATAGTAATTCATCCCCCATATAGTAATTCATCCCCCATATAGTAATACATCCCACATATAGTAATTCATCCCCCATATAGTAATTCATCCCCCATATAGTAATTCATCCCCCATAGTAATTCATCCCCCATATAGTAATTCATCCCCCATATAGTAATTCATCCCCCATATAGTAATTCATCCCCCATATAGTAATTCATCCCACATATAGTAATTAATCCCCCATATAGTAATTCATCCCCCATAGTAATTCATCCCCATATAGTAATCCATCCCCCATATAGTAATTCATCCCCCATATAGTAATTCATCCCCCATATAGTAATTCATCCCCCATAGTAATTCATCCCCATATAGTAATTCATCCCCCATATAGTAATTCATCCCCCATGTAGTAATTCATTCCCCATATAGTAATTCATCCCCCATAGTAATTCATCCCCCATATAGTAATTCATCCCCCATAGTAATTCATCCCCCATATAGTAATACATCCCCCATATAGTAATTCATCCCCCATATAGTAATTCATCCCCCATATAGTAATTCATCCCACATATAGTAATTAATCCCCCATATAGTAATTCATCCCACATATAGTAATTCATCCCCCATATAGTAATTCATCCCCCATATAGTAATTCATCCCCCATAGTAATCCATCCCCCATAGTAATTCATCCCCCATATAGTAATACATCCCCCATATAGTAATTAATCCCCCATATAGTAATACATCCCCCATATAGTAATTCATCCCCCATATAGTAATTCATCCCACATATAGTAATTAATCCCCCATATAGTAATTCATCTCCCATATAGTAATTCATCCCCCATATAGTATTTCATCCCCCATTTAGTAATTCATCCCCCATATAGTAATTAATCCCCCATATAGTAATTCATCCCCCATATAGTAATTCATTCCCCATATAGTAATTCATCCCCCATAGTAATTCATCCCCCATATAGTAATTCATCCCCCATATAGTAATTCATCCCCCATAGTAATTCATCCCCCATATAGTAATTCATCCCCCATAGTAATTCATCCCCCATATAGTAATTCATCCCCCATAGTAATTCATCCCCCATAGTAATTAATCCCCCATAGTAATTCATCCCCCATATAGTAATTCATCCCCCATAGTAATTCATCCCCCATATAGTAATTCATCTCCCATAGTAATTCATCCCCCATATAGTAATTCATCCCCCATATAGTAATTCATCCCCCATAGTAATTCATCCCCCATAGTAATTAATCCCCCATAGTAATTCATCCCCCATATAGTAATTCATCCCCCATAGTAATTCATCCCCCATATAGTAATTCATCCCCCATAGTAATTAATTCTCCATATAGTAATTCATCCCCCATATAGTAATTCATCCCCCATAGTAATTCATCCCCCATAGTAATTAATCCCCCATAGTAATTCATCCCCCATATAGTAATTCATCCCCCATATAGTAATTCATCCCCCATAGTAATTCATCCCCCATAGTAATTCATCCCCCATATAGTAATTCATCCCCCATATAGTAATTCATCCCCCATATAGTAATACATCCCACATATAGTAATTCATCCCCCATATAGTAATTCATCCCCCATATAGTAATTCATCCCCCATAGTAATTCATCCCCCATATAGTAATTCATCCCCCATATAGTAATTCATCCCCCATATAGTAATTCATCCCCCATATAGTAATTCATCCCACATATAGTAATTAATCCCCCATATAGTAATTCATCCCCCATATAGTAATTCATCCCCATATAGTAATCCATCCCCCATATAGTAATTCATCCCCCATAGTAATTCATCCCCCATAGTAATTCATCCCCCATAGTAATTCATCCCCCATATAGTAATTCATCCCCCATATAGTAATTCATCCCCATATAGTAATCCATCCCCCATATAGTAATTCATCCCCCATAGTAATTCATCCCCCCTATAGTAATTCATCCCCCTATAGTAATTCATCCCCCATATAGTAATTCATCCCCCATATAGTAATTCATCCCCCATAGTAATTCATCCCCCATAGTAATTCATCCCCCATATAGTAATTCATCCCCCACAGTACTATTCCCCCCCAAGTAGTAAGCCAAGTCCCCCCTGTGTCAATTCACTTACCTTTGCTCCGCGCGTTCCTCTCGCCGTGTTCCCGCGCCATTCCGGTCTTCAGGGCGGACTGTGAGAGGAGCCTAGCTCCCCTCACGTTCGTCACGCTGCCCCGCCTACACACATCCTGACAGCCAATGTTTGCCTGCCCTGGCTGTTTTTTTTTTTTATCACACTCCTATAACGTTCACACAAAGCAATCAATATACACTTACTGGGATTTTTTTACCAAAAACATGGAGCAGAATACATTTTGGCCTAAATTTATGACTAACTTTGAGTTTACGATATATTTTTTATAGCTGAAAGTAGAAAATATTGTTTTTTTTCAAAATTTTCGTGGTTTTTTTTGTTTATAGCGCAAAAAATAAAAAGCGCACAGGTGATAAAATACCATCAAAGGAAAGCTCTATTTGTGTGAAAAAAAGGACGTAAATTTTGTTTGGGTACAGCATTGCATGACCGCGCAATTATTTGAATTAGTGCAGCGCCAAACAGCAAAAAAAGGCGTGGTCATTAAGGGGGGTAAATCCTCAGGTGCTCAAGTGGTTAACCACTTCATGTCCGGACCAGGGGCAGACTGACAACTCATGGGGCCCCCGGGCAATAGGGGATCATGGGGCCCCTGTGTCCTTGCCCAAACTCAAAAAAGCCTATGAAAAAGGTACCAGAGGCATCTCATGGGGCCCCCTACTGACCCCAGGCCCTCAGGCAGTGCCCGAGTTTCCAAATGGTCAGTCCGCCCCTGGTCCGGACACTTTTACCCCCTTCCTGTCCAGGCCAATTTTCATCTTTCAGCGCTTTGAATGACAATTGCGCGGTCATGCGACGCTGTACCCGTATGAATTTTTTAGCATTTTTTTTTAGACAGATAAAACTTTATTTTGGTGATATTTATTCACCGCCTGAATTTTTATTTTTTTTGCTATAGAAATGAAAAAGTCCAAAAATTTAGAAAAAAAAGTGTTTTTCTTATAAAATTTTGCAAAAAATAATCTTTCTTCATAAATCTTGGCCAAAATTTATTATGTTTTCTTTTTAGTAAAAAAAAAATAAAAAATAACCCAAATTAGTTTATACCCAAAACTTATAGATTTTCAAAACATTTTTTTTACATTTTTTTTTTTTTTTTTTATATTATTATTTCTGTTTTTTTTAATATACTGTCACCCTAGCAGTACACTATCACCATGGTGACACTGTACTACTTGTGTTGGGTGATGAAGATTTTATTTTTAAATGATTGCACCCGTAAAGGCTGTAAAAACAATCATTTCTCCTCTCTGGCTGCATTCTTGCATCCATTGAGAAATACTGTGTGAGCTGTGATTGGTCACAGCTTGTCACATGGTACAAGGCTGTTGTGAATGGCCCTGTACCATGTGATCTCTGTGATCATTCACAGATTTCACACGTAGTAAGCAATGATGTCAGAAGTGACATCTTGCTTACACCTATTCATGTGATCACTGATTGGTCAATCAGTGATCACATGATCGGGAACTCGCACAGAGGTCCCGTACAGCCACACAATCCCAGGGAGCGTGCACAATCCAAAATGGCGGGCGCCGTTTATGAACGGCAACCCGCTCCTGCACTGCCACCGTCCGGCCGTTTATATACAGCGGCCGGACAGGAAGTGGTTAAAAAATGACGATTTCCTTTATTAAGGGAAAAAAGCCGTCCAAATCTGCCTGGCCCTGTGTGAAAAAGTAATTGCCCCCCTAAACCTAATACCTGGTTGGGCCACCCTTGGCGGCAACAACTGCAATCCGGCGTTTGCGATAACCGGCGATGAGTCTCTCCCGTCGCTGTGGAGGAATTTCGGCCCGCTCTTCTTTGCAGAATTGTTTTCCTTCAGCCCCATTGGAGGGTTTCCCAGCATGGACGGCCTGTTGAAGGTCACGCCACATCATCTCCATCGGATTTAAGTCTGGACTTTGGCTAAGCCGATCCGAAACCTTCATTTTGTTTTTTTTTTAGCCATTCAGAGGTGGACTTGTTGGTGCGTTTCGGATCGATGTCCTGCTGCGTAACCCAAGTGTGCGTGAGCTTGAGGTCAGGGACTGAAGGCCGGATATTCTCCTTCAGGATTTTCTGGTAGAGCGCAGAATTCACGGTTCCATTAATTACGGCCAGTCGTCCAGGTCCTGAACCCAGACCATCACACTACCACCACCACGTTTCACAGTTGGGATGATGTTTTACACATGTTTTTCACAGTTGGGATGATGTTTGTTGGACGCACGCCTTCCACAAAGTTCAGCTTTTATCTGTGGGGACAATCAAGATGTTTTTTGGCAAATGTGAGACGAGCCTTTGTGTTCTTTTTGGTCAGCGGTGGCTGATCGTACACCCCATACATTCTCTACACCCCATATACCCCGTATACCCCATGCACCCCGTACACTCTGTACATCCCCTACACCCCATACATCCCGTACATCCCATAAACCGCGTACACCCCATATATCTTGTACACCCCGTATATCCCGTGCACTCCATACATCCTGTACATCCCATACATCCCCTACACCCCGTATATCCCGTGCACTCCATACATCCTGTACATCCCATACATCCCCTACACCCCGTATATCCCGTGCACCCCATACATCCCGTATATCCCGTACACCCCGCACATCCCGTACACCCCATACATCCCGTACACCCCGCACATCCTGTACATCCCATACATCCCATACATCCTGTACACCCCTTATATCCCAATGCACCCTATACATCCCGTACACCCCGTATATCCTGTGCACCCTATACATCCTATACATTCTGTACATCCTATACGGGCAAGCAGATATACTGACAGGTCTGCAAGTGGTCGCATTCCCTCCCATAAACCCCGTACATCCCGTACACCTCGTACAACCCATACATCCCATACACCCCATAGATAGAAGGAAGAATTGTTTGAAGGATGTATCGATCGATCTATTGAAGGATAGATCAAAGATAGGAAGGATCAATCGATCTAGGTATCAAAGGATCGATTGATCGAAGGAAGGATCAGTTGATGGATGGAAGGATTGATTGATCGAAGAAAGAATCAATCTAAGGAAAATTCGATCAAGCAAAGGAAGGATCGATCAAAGGATTGATCGATCAAAGGAGGGACCAATTGATAGATCTAAGGAAGGATCGATCGAAGGAAGGATCTACTGAAGGAAGGATTGATTGAAGGAAGGATCGATCGATCTATGGAAGTGTCAATCGAAGGATCAAACAAAGGAAGGAAGGATCAATTGAACGAAGGAAGGATCGATCAAAGGAAGGAAGAATCTACTGAAGGAAGGATTGATTGAAGGAAGGATCGATTGATCTATGGAAGTGTGAATCGAAGGATCAAACAAAGCAAGGAAGGGTCAATTGAATGAAGGATCAATCAATTAAAGGAAGGATCAATTGATCTAGGGATCGATCAAAGAATTGATTAATCGAAGAAAGAATCAATCTAAGGAAATTTCGATCAATCGAAGGAATGATTGATCAAAGGAAGGACCAATTCATCGAACTAAGTAAGGATCAATCGAAGGAAGGAAGAATCTATTGAAGGAAGGATTGATCGATCTAGGAAAGAGTCAATTGAAGGATCGATCGAAGGAAGGAAGGTTCGAATTGAATAAAGGAAGGATCAATCACTCAAAGGAAGGATCAATCGACTGATCTAGGTATCAATCAAAGGATCGATTGAGCAAAGGAAGGCTCGATTGATGGATAAATGGATTGACTGATTGATTGAAGAAAGAATCAATCTAAGGAAAGTTCAATCAAAGTTCAATCAATCGAAGGAACGATTGATCAAAGGATTGATCGATCAAAGGAAGGTCCAATTGATCGATCTAAGGAAGGAATGATCGAAGGAAGGAAGAATCTATTGAAGGAAGGATTGATTGAAGGAAGGATCGATCGATCTAGGAAAGAGTCAATTGAAGGATTGATCGAAGGAAGGAAGGTTCGAATTGAATGAAGGAAGGATCAATTGACCTAGGGATCGATCAAAGAATTGATTGGTAGAAGGATCAATTGATGGATGGATGGATGGAAGGATTGATTGATCGAAGAAAGAATCAATCTAAGGAAAGTTTGATCAGTCGAATGAAAAATCAATTGAAGGATTGGGCAATCAAAGGAAGGACCAATTGATTGATCTAAGGAAGGTTCAGGGGCGGACTGACCATTTGAAAACTCGGGCACTGCCCGAGGGCCCGGGGTCAGTAGGGGGCCCCATGAGATGCCCCTGGTACCTTTTTCATAGTCTTTTTTTGAGTTTGGGCAATGACACAGGGGCCCCATGATCCCCTATTGCCCGGGGGCCCCACGAGTTGTCAGTCCACCCCTTGGAAGGATCGATTGAAGAAAGGAAGGACTCCCTTTGAAGGAACGATTGATTGAAGGAAGGAAGGATTGGTTGAAGGATCGAATGATCTAGGAAAGAGTCAATCGAAGGATTGATCAAAGGAAGGAAGGTTTGAATTGAATGAAAGAAGGATCAATTGCTCAAAGGAAGGATCGATCGACTGATCTAGTTACCGATTGAGCGAAGGAAGGCTCGATTGATCTAAGGAGAGATCAATCGATGGATGGAAGGCTCGATTGATCAAAGTAAGGAAGGAAGGAAGGATCAATCCTCTTCAGTGTGAACCTAGCCTTAGACAGCAAGGATGACCGGGGAGGAGAGGTGAGGGCAGTGGCGTCCTGAGGCAGGTGCGGGGGTGTGGCCCGCACTGGGTGACACCGAGCGCACGGGGTGACACCGTACCCGCTCCACGAAAAGGTAAGTTGTAAAGCAAGCTGACGATCCCCGCAGGATGGATAGGATCTGCAGATTGGGGAGCATAATGGATCGGACTCCCATCCATTATCCACCCCAATCCGCAGATCCTATCCATCCTGCGGGGATCGTCAGCATGCAACCTATACGGGGTGACACCCGAGCCGCTCCACGAAAAGGTAAGTTGTAAAGCAAGCCGACGATCCCCGCAGGATGGATCGGATCTGCGGATTGGGGAGGATAATGGATGGGAGTCTGATCCATTATGCTCCCCGATCCGCAGATTCCATCCATCCTGCGGGGATCGTTGGAGGAGGTGTCACCAAGTGTTACCGCACCGGGTGACACCAACCCTAGGGACGCCTCTGGGTGAGGGTAAAAAAAAACCACTCATCCATCAAAGTCGCATAGGAATGCTTCTTTTGCTGATGTGACTTCCAAAGTCGCATTGAAGTCACATCAAAATTGCAAGCAAGTCGTTCTGCATCGTCCTACTGGGAAGTGCATTCGAAAAGTGAGAATTTATATGGGGAAATGCAAAGCATTTCTATACAGAGTGGTGTGAACAGGGGCGGACTGACAACTCATGGGGCCCCCGGGCAATAGGGGATCATGGGGCCCCTGTGTCCTTGCCCACACTCAAAGCACATCCAAAAAAGCCTATAAAAAAGGTATCGGGCATTTCATGGGGCCCCCACTGACCCCGGGCCCTCGAGCAGTGCCCGAGTGCTCAAATGGTCAGTCCGCCCCTGAGTGTGAATCAGACTTCACATACAGGAAACACGCCAGAAGTCACGGCAGCCCCGCGTGTTATCAATGAATCGCAGCAGAAAACGGTTTGTAGTTCTCGCACTCGGAAGCGTATTCCATTCCGACGGCGCCGCCCGCGTTTTTTCCCTCGCCGCGCTCCTAAATATAGAGGGAGCTCAGAAGTCGCTGGCAGAGACTAATAGCCTTCTCAAAAAATAGATTAGGAAACGTGTTGAAAGAGCCGTCTCATTTAGAATGAAAATGTCAGTCTGGACTTCCCAACTGTCTCTCAGCGCCGCCACCCCGAGCCGTCCGACCAATTAGTACCCGGAGGTGACTGAAGGCAATGACGTCTCTCAGCCTTCCTAATATGACACGCCGGGAGTGATGGGGATGATTAGCGCCGGCAAAGGCACGCCGGGGCCCCTCTGTTGTTGGTTACAGTGGAGATAAGAAAATACCAAGGCAGGCGAAATCCGGATCGCTTACATGCTGCGCCTGACATGTATGCGGTAATGTGAGCGAACTCTACGTAGGATCGACCGGCATCAGGATACACAAAATCCAAATGTTGTCTCCAAATGCGAAAATGCAAAAAATTAAAAGGTTAGTCCCCCTAAAAACGATCAGTTAGGTCTAGGTGGGGCCAAAGGAGTCAACCTCTGGCTTGGATACTCCAACCAGTGGCATATCATGGGTTGTGAAGGCGAGTGTTGCACCCCCTAACCCGTGGAGTTCCAACTATATTCACTCACCGGCCACTTTATTAGGTCCGCCTTGCTAGTACTTTTGCCTTCTGGAGCCTTTTGCCTGGACCGTGGAAACCAGAGGTGGGCAGTAAGGTGTTAAAATGAACTATAGCCGAGGGGATGTGGCGAAAAGGTCTAGGGCCTATGTCTGTGCTCTTCAACAAGGCGTGGGTTTGGGCAGAGAGTAAAGCAACGGTGGACTGTTCCTGGCATCCTCACGTCCAGAGTAGGGCTATGGATGCTGCTCTGGGCTTGAAGGCATAAGGACTCAAGACCTCTAGAGTGCGGGGATGCAGGAGCTGCAGGGACCAGTCTTTTACAGAGAGGAACACAGGGTTGGATAAGTACACTCACCAGCCACCTAATTAGGTCCACCTTGCTAGTACCGGGTTGGACCCCTTTTGCGTTCTGGAGCCTTTTGCCTGGACCATGGAAACCAGAGATGAGCATTAAAGTGTTAAAATGAACTATAGCCGAGGGGATGTGGCGAAAAGGTCTAGGGCCTATGTCTGTGCTCTTCACCAAGGCGTGGGTTTTGGCAGAGAGTAAAGCAACGGTAGACTGTTCCTGGCATCCTCACGTCCAGAGTAGGGCTATGGACGCTGCTCTGGGCTTGATGACAACAGGACTCAAGACCTGTAGAATGCGAGGATGCAGGAGCACAGAGAAGAGCACAAGGTTGGATAAGTACACTCACCAGCCACCTAATTAGGTCCACCTTGCTAGTGCCGGGTTGGACCCCCTTTTACATTCTGGAGCCTTTTGCCTGGACCATGGAAACCAGAGGTGGGCAGTAAGGTGTTAAAATGAACTATAGCCGAGGGGATGTGGCGAAAAGCTCTAGGGCCCTTGTCTGTGCTCATCAACAAGGCGTGGGTTTGGGCAGAGAGTAAAGCAACGGTGGACTGTTCCTGGCATCCTCACGTCCAGAGTAGGGCTATGGACGCTGATCTGGGCTTGAAGGCATAAGGACTCAAGACCTCTAGAGTGCGGGGATGCAGGGGCTGCAGGGACCAGTCTTTTACAGAGAGGAGCACAGGGTTGGATAAGTACACTCACCAGCCACCTAATTAGGTCCACCTTGCTAGTACCGGGTTGGACCCCCTTTTGCCTGGACCATGGAAACCAGAGGTGGGCATTAAGGTGTTAAAATGAACTATAGCTGAGGGGATGTGGTGAAAAGGTCTAGGCCCTATGTCTGCACTCTTCAACAAGGTGTGGGTTTGGGCACCTTGCTAGTACCGGGTTGGACCCCCTTTTGCTTTCTGAAACCTTTTTCCTGGACAAGGTGTGGGTTTTGGCAGAGAGTAAAGAAAAATTCCCCACGATCCAACGGTGGACTGTCCCTTCATCCTCACGTCCAGAGCAGGGCTATGGACGCTGCTCTGGGCTTGATGACAAAAGGACTCAAGACCTCTAGAATGCGAGGATGCAGGAGCACAGAGAGGAGCACAAGATTGGATAAGTACACTCACCAGCCACCTAATTAGGTTCACCTTGCTAATACCGGGTTGGACCCCTTTTGCGTTCTGGAGCCTTTTGCCTGGACCATGGAAACCAGAGATGGGCATTAAGGTGTTAAAATGAACTATAGCCGAGGGGATGTGGCGAAAAGGTCTAGGGCCTATGTCTGTGCTCTTCAACAAGGTGGGGTTTGGGCAGAGAGTAAAGAAAAATTCCCCACGATCCAACGGAGGACTGTTCCTGGCATCCTCGTGTCCAGAGTAGGGCTATGGACGCTGCTCTGGGCTTGAAGGCATAAGGACTCAAGACCTCTAGAGTGCGGGGATGCAGGAGCTGCAGGGACCAGTCTTTTACAGAGAGGAGCACAGGGTTGGATAAATACACTCACCAGCCACTTTATTAGATCCACCTTGATAGTCCTGGGTTGGACCCCCTTTTGCCTTCATTCTTCATGGCATAGATACAACAAGGTGTTGGAAACATTCCTCTGAGATTTTGCTCCATATGGACATGATAGCATCACACAGTTGCTGCAGATTTGTCGGCTGCACGTCCATGATGGGAATCTCCCGTTCCACCCCATCCCAAAGGTGCTCTATTGGATGGAGATCTGGTGACTGTGGAGGCCATTTGAGTCCAGTGACCTCATTGTCATGTTCCAGAAACCAGTTGGAGATAATCTGAGCTTTGTGACATGGAGCATTATCCTGCTGGAAGGAGCCATCAGAAGATGGGGACACTGGAGTCATAGAGGGGTGGACATGGTCAGCAACAATACTCAGGTAGGCTGTGGGGTTTAAACAATGCTCAGTTGGTACTAAGGGGCCCAAAGTGTGCCAAGAAAATCTCCCCCACACCATGACACCACCACCACCAGCCTGAACCATTGATACAAGGCAGGATGGATCCACCACTCCATGACACCACCACCACCAGCCTGAACCGTTGATACAAGGCAGGATGGATACACCACTCCATGACACCACCACCAGCCTGAACCATTGATACAAGGCAGGATGGATCCCCCACACCATGACACCACCACCACCAGCCTGAACCATTGATACAAGGCAGGATGGATCCACCACACCATGACACCACCACCACCAGCCTGAACCATTGATACAAGGCAGGATGGATCCATGCTTTAACTTAACCAAATTCTTGTCCTATTCATCTGCTGTACGTCTTGTCCTGTATATCTTGTCCTGCACATCTTGTCCTGGACGTCTTGTCCTGTACGTCTTGTTCTGGATGTCTTGTCATGTACATTTTGTCCTGTACGTCTTGTCCTGGATGTCTTGTCCTGGATGTCTTGTCCTGGACGTCTTGTCCTGGACGTCTTGTCCCGGACGTCTTGTCCTGGATGTCTTGTCCTGGATGTCTTGTCCTGGACGTCTTGTCCTGGACGTCTTGTCCTGGATGTCTTGTCCTGGACGTCTTGTCCTGGACGTCTTGTCCTGGATGTTTTGTCCTGTAGATCTTGTCCTGTATGTCTTGGCCAGGATTGTCTTGTACTGTACATCTTGTCCTGGATGTCTTGTCCTATACATTTAGTCCTGTACGTCTTGTCCTGGATGTTTTGTCCTATACGTCTTGTCCTGTACGTCTTGTCCATCTTGTCCTCTACATCTTGTCCTGTACGTCCTGTCCTGTGCATCTTGTCCTGGACATCTTGTCCTGGATGTCTTGTCTTGGATCTCTTGTCCTGCATATCTTGTCCATCTTGTCCTGTACGTCTTGTCCTGTATGTCTTGTGCTGTAGATCTTGTCCTGTACGTCCTGTCCTGGATGTCTTGTCCTGTATATCTTGTCCTGAACATCTTGTCCTGTACATCTTGTCCTGGATGTCTTGTCCTGTACATCTTGTCCTGGATGTCTTGTCCTGGATGTCTTGTCCTGTACGTCTTGTCCATCTTGTCCTCTACATCTTGTCCTGGATGTCTTGTCCTGGATGTCTTGTCCTGGATGTTTTGTCCTTTAGATCTTGTCCTGTATGTCTTGGCCAGGATTGTCTTGTACTGTACATCTTGTCCTGGATGTCTTGTCCTATACATTTAGTCCTGTACGTCTTGTCCTGGATGTTTTGTCCTATACGTCTTGTCCTGTACGTCTTGTCCATCTTGTCCTCTACATCTTGTCCTGTACGTCCTGTCCTGTGCATCTTGTCCTGGACATCTTGTCCTGGATGTCTTGTCTTGGATCTCTTGTCCTGGATGTCTTGTCCTGCATATCTTGTCCATCTTGTCCTGTACGTCTTGTCCTGTATGTCTTGTGCTGTAGATCTTGTCCTGGATGTCTTGTCCTGGATGTCTTGTCCTGTAAATCTTGTCCTGGATGTCTTGTCCTGGATGTCTTGTCCTGTACATCTTGTCCTGTACGTCCTGTCCTGGATGTCTTGTCCTGTACATCTTGTCCTGGATGTCTTGTCCTGGATGTCTTGTCCTGTACATCTTGTCCTGGATGTCTTGTCCTGGACGTCTTGTCCTGGATGTCTTGTCCTGGATGTCTTGTCCTGTACGTCTTGTCCATCTTGTCCTCTACATCTTGTCCTGGATGTCTTGTCCTGGACATCTTGTCCTGGATGTCTTGTGCTGTGCATCTTGTCCTATACATCTTGTCCTGGATGTCTTGTCCTGCATATCTTGTCCATCTTGTCCTGTACACCTAGTCCTATATGTCTTGTCCTGTCCACACAGGTGCGGATGGTGCGGCAGTGGTGGTCCGGATGGGACGGTCACTCGGTCCGGGTCCGGACCGCGGTCTGCCATTTAGTGATGCCTGAATCAAAGAAATTGAGAACCCCTTATGGTGGTGCCTGTGCCGGCCCAGGAGCTCAAGCACAATGGAGTCTTTGAGGAATGAAAGATGTTGTCAGACTTCTGCGCGGAGCTGCCAGGCGGAGATTCGATAAAAGCTGAAATATCTTCCAAATCTGTTCTTTTATTCCAATAAAAAATAATAGGGTGTGGAAATGGAAAGAAAACAATCAGTTCAGAAACATCGGTTTTGTCTTTCCATGAGCTTCTTCGTGCGAAAAACAATTCCTAAGAAGTCTGTCCAAAGATTCCAATCCTGGGCGCCTAGCCGTGCGGCTTCATGACGTTCACCAGATCTCCACTCCTTGCTGCTATTACTAAAGGTAAAACAGGATTCCCAGAGAAGACAAAGGAGCGGAAAGATTTGGATTCAGAAGAGAGGACATGAAGTGTTTCCAATGCCACTTTATGTACTGACATGCCTCCTTAGGCCAAGTCTGTCTGGACAGTGAGGTCACCTGCTGATTTGGTAACATCCACAGGCAGCTTCACTCTTCAAAAAAAAACACTGGCGTTGAATCCAATGCAAATTTCCTTCAGATAATGGCAGTACAGAGGATGATTTTCCTATCTCCCGTCTGACTGAGGGAAAATACAGTTGTAGAAAAAAACAGCGAGGTTCTAGCTAGGGCTGAACCAACTGACATTAAAGCATCATCAGTACATCAGTGGTTCATATAGTGAACTCGGTGCAGTTATTCCCCCTGAGGTCATCACAGAAGACAAGGGGGCACTCTTTACGTCTGGAGGAAAAGAAATGTCATCTCCAAACATGGAAAGGTTTCTTCACAGTAAGAGCTGTGAGAATGTGGAATAGACTCCCTCCAGAGTTGGTTGTGGCCAGCTCAGTGGATTGCTGTAGGAAAGTCCTGGATTCTTTCTTGGATACACAGAATATAACTGGATCAGGGGCGGACTGACCATTTGGGAACTCGGGCACTGCCCGAGGACCCGGGGTCAGTAGGGGGCAAGGACACAGGGGCCCCATGATCCCCTGTTGCCCGGGGGCCCCATGACTTGTCAGTACACCCCTGAACTGGATATAACATTTATAGGGAAAGGTGATCCAGGGAATATCCAATCGCCTCTCAGGGGATCAGGAAGGATTTTTTTCCCCTGCTGGAGCAAATTGGATTGTGCTTTGCTGGTTTTTTTGCCTTCCTCTGGATCAACCGCGGGTGTCAGATTATAACTTTTTTTTTTTTTTTCTATGGTTGAACTGGATGGACTTTTGTCTTTTTTCAGCCAGACTAACTATGTAAAGTGATACTAAAGGTTCATTGTTTTTTTTTTTTGGATAATAACAAACATGTCTGTACTTACCTGTTGTGTAATGGTTTTGCACAGAGAAGCCCGGATCCTCCTCTTCTTAGGTTCCCCTCTGTCGCTCCTGGCTCCTCTCTTCTGCCGGGTGCCCCTATTGCAAGCAGCTTGCTATGGGGGCACCCGCTGCTCTGTGTGTCCATTCAAACATGGAGCCGTGGCTTAGTCCCGCCCCCTCTCCTCATTGGCTGACTGGCTGTGATTGATAGCAATGGAAGCCAATGGCTCCCGCTTTCTGTCTCAGCCAATGAGGAGGCAGAGACCCAGGGCAGGCTGTCATGCACATCTCTGGATCTCAATGTGGCTTAGGTAAGTATTGAGGGGGCTGGGGGCACTGCTGCACACAGAAGGTTTTTTTTTAATAAAAAACCTGGAGCTTTTAGAACCACTTTAAACAGGAGGGGAGAAATAGAGGGAGATACCAAATCACATCAGTAAACAAGCTGTAGTGGCCTAAAACCTCCACTAGAGGATCATTGTGCATTAAAACAAAAAATACATCCTGTTTATGGAGAGAATGGGAAATATTATGGAGAAAAACCTGTATAGAGCAGCCAGTCTCAACCCTAGGGTTCTACCAGAGGTTGTTTAGGGGTTCCTTAAAGCTGAACCCCATTTAGGAGACAGCCCCCTTCACTACCCAACCCCCCACCCTTCCCCCACAACCTCACCAACTTCTTGTTCTATTTCTAAAAATTCAGCTATACATACCTTGATTGCAGGAGCATTCTGGCCAGTTACGAGACATGTAGAGTCCTTTTCTGCTCTTCTCTGGTGATGGACGGTCTTTAGTGGTGCAGGGAACACCACCCATGTGGTGCTTTGAGTGCATTCTCCGCATTACTCTCTCCTATGAACCCAGGTGGCATGAAAAAGGCCTGGAATCCGCAAGACCTTAGATCTCACCCTTCAGATATACAGCCATGAGGAGCAATGCACAGGAGGACGTAGGTTTTGGATGGGCACTGCTGTTTTCTAGGAGGAACTGAAGACAAAAAGCCATTTTCTGGGTAATGTACGGGACATGTAGAGTCCTCTTCTGCTCTTCTCTGGTGATGGACGACCTTTAGTGGTGCAGGGAACACCACCCATGTGGTGCCTTGAGTTCATTCTCCGAATTACTCTCTCCTATGAGCCCAGGTGGCATGAAAAAGTCCTGGAATCCGCAAGACCTTAGATCTCATTCTTCAGATATACAGCCTTGAGGAGCAATGCACGGGAGGACGTAGGTTTTGGATGGGCACTGCTTTTTTCTAGGAGGAATTGAAGACAAAAAAGCCATTTTCTGGGTAATGTGCGGGACATGTAGAGTCCTCTTCTGCTCTTCTCTGGTGATGGACGGTCTTTAGTGGTGCAGGGAACACCACCCATGTGATGCCTTGAGTTCATTCTCCGTATTACTCTCTCCTATGAGCCCAGGTGGCATGAAAATGGCCTGGAATCCGCAAGACCTTAGATCTCATTCTTCAGATATACAGCCATGAGGAGCAATACACAGGATGACGTAGGTTTTGGATGGGCACTGCTGTTTTCTAGGAGGAATTGAAGACAAAAAAGCCATTTTCTGGGTAATGTGCGGGACATGTAGAGTCCTCTTCTGCTCTTCTCTGGTGATGGACGACCTTTAGTGGTGCAGGGAACACCACCCATGTGGTGCCTTGAGTGCATTCTCCGCATTACTCTCTCCTATGAGCCTGGGTTGCATGAAAAAGGCCTGGAATCCGCAAGAACTTAGATCTCATTCTTCAGATATACAGCCATGAGGAGCAATACACAGGAGGACGTAGGTTTTGGATGGGCACTACTGTTTTCTAGGAAGAATTGAAGACAAAAAGCCATTTTCTGGGTAATCTACAGGACATGTAGAGTCCTCTTCTGCTCTTCTCTGGTGATGGACGACCTTTAGTGGTGCAGGGAACACCACCCATGTGGTGCTTTGAGTTCATTCTCCGTATTACTCTCTCCTATGAGCTCAGGTGGCATGAAAAGACTTGGAATCCACAAGGCCTTAGATCTCATTCTTCATATATACAGCCATAAGGAGCAATGTACAGGAAGACGTAGGTTTTGGATGGGCACTGCTATTTTCTAGGAGGAACTGAAGACAAAAAGCCATTTTCTGGGTAATGCTTTGGAACAATTACCAGGTCCACTTTAAAGCTTCGTGAAAAAATATTCCTTCTGGAGAGCTCATCCCATGGGACAAGGGCAACAGACATTTATGAAATCAGTTGTTAAGGCCAAAAGCCATGAAGTAAGCCAGGTTCTTATATCCGGGGCTTTTTTTCTCAGAAATTAGGTGCAGGAACTCCTCCCTTCTGAGTCACTTCTTGTCTCCGCCCCCTACCCACCTCTGAGCACCGTCCCTTGGTTCCACCTCCTAACCACCTCCCAGTACCGCCCCTTTTAGAGAGTACAGAGCCAAGTATCATTTTGTGGCACTAAGTAATCTGTTAATGATAGCAAGAAAAGCAGTAAAATAGATCCCCCAAGCAACAATAGATTCCACCCCCAGCAACAATGGGCCCCAGCAACAGTAGACCCCCGGCAGCAACAACAGATTTCTTAGCAGCCAGCATCAATAGATTCTCCAGCAGCCAGCATCAATAGACTCTCCAGCAGCCAGCAACAATAGACCCCCTGACTCAACAGTGGATCCATTCAGGCAACAATAGATCCCCCAGCCGCAACAATAAATCTCCCAAGTAACAATAGACAGCCACACAAAATAGATGACTTCCAGCAACAATAGACCCCCAGAAGCCAGAAACATGAGTCCCCCCTCAACAGTAGATCCCTTCTAGCAACAACTGACCCCCCCCCCAGCAACATAAGACCCACCAACAACAATAGACCTTCGCAGCAACAATAGACCACCAAGTAGCCAGCATTAGTAGACCCTCCAGCACATCCCAGCACCCCTTGCCATTACATATATTCATTACTGGAGGAGGTGGAGCTGCGTCCCCCCCCCCCGCATTCCTACTGAAAAAAAGATGGCCCATTAGGTAGGTGAACTGTGTAAGACACTATGGGGGTTACGTACTAAAACTGGAGGGTGCAAAATATGTTTCAGCTCTGCATAGAAACCAATCAGCTTCCAGGTTTTATTGCCAAAGCATAGCCTCCCTAGCGGTCTGATTATGTCAGTATCAGGGGCGGACTGACAACTCATGGGGCCCCCGGGCAATAGGGGATCATGGGGCCCCTGTGTCCTTGCCCAAACTTAAAAAAGCCTATGAAAAAGGTACCAGGGGCATCTCATGGGGCCCCCTACTGACCCCGGGCCCTCGGGCAGTGCCCGAGTTTCCAAATGGTCAGTCCGCCCCTGGTCAGTATTTCTGTGCTCAAAGCGGTACATTTTTTTGCATGGCAATATGTCATTTTTTTATTGTAGGCCTGTAATTCTTAGGAATAACTCACTGAAATCTGTCCGGACAAGAGTCTAGTAAACATCCCGGGGAGGATAAAATTTGAAACACGAAATCATAAATTATAATTTAATAAATAATCATAAAAAATAATAATAAATGTAATTTAATAATATAATCAAACCAAAAACACTGAAATGTGAAATAGAGCGCCAAGTTCGCCCATCGCTGAGCTCAGTCGCAGAATCGTTTTCAGTGTCTGATGAGGAATTTCCCCCACCAATCATTATCACTCAATTCTGCAAGTGGTTCTGATTTACTATCGCTGTTCTCTAGCCGGTCTAAAACCGCGTCTGACCTAAAGGGACGCTTTTTGGACGCCATGGACGTTTCTCAGTTTCCAGGCAGAACAGTAAAAATGCAGGCAGGGCGCCGGACAAAGCACTCGGGACAAAATGTATGTGAAATGGTTTGATACAGGAATGTTATATTATGTGATTTTAGTGTATTTAGTGAATGTCACTTTTACAATTTTAAAATTTCCCGCCAGTTCCGGCCCCCGTACGTCCCGACGTCGCAGGGAACGGAACCGGGAAGACAGATGCCGGCATCGGCCGGAGGACATTACAGGGGACACTGCAGGGGGGACATCGCGGGAGCGCAGGACAAGGTAAGTGCAGAATAGATCCCGGAGCAACGCTGCAGTGTATTTCCTCGGGGGGGGTTACCGCTTGTGGTGCTGAAACTTTACCCCGAGCTACACTCAGGAATACCTCCAGGGGGGTTTATGGAACAAACTGCAGTTAGAAGTTGATTGGCTCCCAGCAGAGCTGCACCAGATTCTGACTGCTCCAGTTTTAATAAATCTACCCCAATGTGTTACTCGGTTCAGAGAGCAGAAGCAAAATAGAAGGAGAAGGAAGGAAACACTGAAGAGTGGAGGCTATAAGGTGGTATAGAAATTCCATGAATGCACTGCCCTATGGACAGGTATCGAATCCAAGGGTCCCATGTCCTATCAAATGTAGTTTGATCATTGTGGAGGGTGCACGTGAGCTTGCCATTCATGATCAGGGGCGGACTGACCATTCGGAAACTCAGGCAGTGCCCGAGGGCCTGGGATCAGTAGGGGGCCCCATGAGATGCCCCTGGTACCTTTTTCATAGGCTTTTTTGAGTTTGGGCAAGGACACAGGGGCCCCATGATCCCCTATTGCCCGGGGGCCCCATGAGTTGTCAGTCCGCCCCTGTTCATGATCCAGCTGATTTTTTTGCTTGACAAAATCTGATGCCACCGTTGCCTGCTCCCAGCATCCTGCAGTCATGGTTCAAGGCTGACCTCTTATTCGAATATACCAGATCAGTCTTTTAGCCTTTGGAATTTCGGGTGGCATCTTTTGAAACAACACAATTTCTGGTGATCTCAGAACCTGTACATCAAACTGAAGATGCAAAACCAAAATTAGAAAATTTGGGGGCATTGCCACGGTGCCAACCTGACCACATCTGCGAAAACAATTGGGGGGGGGACGTTAGTGGATGCATCCTTCACAATCCTGGTGGGCACCAGGCACCATCTCAGTACGGTTTTGTAATTCTGCTCTACCAAAGTAATATTGATGGAAATTTTGCCAGTCCTGCCAGTCAATGAAACTCCCAAGTCGTGTTCTTGTTGTTGCTCGTGAGAAAGTTTCTAAACTGCGTCCATGAACAGGTCATAAAGAATTGAGATACGACCTTTTATCAGGGCTCTTGGTTTACAGGATGGTTCAAGCAATGCGAGTGATAATGGGCCTTTTGAACGCTGAATTTTAGGGCTGATGAAGGGAAATTTGTTTTTAAGATATGTTCGAGTTCTGCCTGTCACAGGCTTGTGAGAACCCTCTTCTTCCCCGATGGGAAGCATATGTTCCACCAAGATATGGAGTCTACACCGTAGTGTTTACCCTGGACCTCACCAAGGAGGTACAGATTTCATTGCATGGCACTTTAAGGATTTGCCCCTCTGGCACCAGCTGACATAATGAGAGGCAGCCAAAGGAAAGGACCACATTTTCAGGAAGGATCATAGTCCATAGACTGCTTGAGCTCGTAGCAGGAGGCATTTAGGAGAATGGAAAGACAAGCCATAGGTCAGAGCAGGTGACATTCACAAGTGTTGAATCGCAGGCAGAGGTTGGATCAGATGGCAGGCCGGGGCCATGACCGCAGCTGTAATTACCATTCTCAAGGCAATTACTGAGGCTTATAAGGACCAGCAAGAACCTTCTGCCCTGACGCTGACATGGTGAACTGAGCCCAGATTGTACTGGCTGCCTGGTGATGTCATAGGTGTCAGCTGGGCAGCCAGAGGGGGCCACCTCGGAGAAGTCCATGGTATTGCCCTGGCCGGATGTGGTGACTTTGGCTTGTGGGAAGAGTGTAGATACAATTTTTGAACCAAGTGAAGGACAAGCAAATTCTTCTGTATTTGGTAGATTAGAAGGTTTAGCGACCTGGAGAAAAATTCACTCGAAGATATTGGAATCCAGCATTTGCTTAACCACTTCCAGTCCGGACACTTTCCTCCCCTTCCAGTCTGGACACTCCCCCCCCCCTTCCAGTCCGGACACTTCCCCCCCTTCCAGTCCGGACACTTTCACCCCCTTCCAGTCCGGACACTTTCCCCCCCTTCCAGTCCGGACACTTTTCCCCCCTTCCAGTCCAGACACTTTCCCCCCCTTCCAGTCCGGACACTTTCACCCCCTTCCAATCTGGACACTTTCACCCCCTTCCAGTCCGGACACTTTCCCCCCCTTCCAGTCTAGACACTTTCCCCCCCTTCCAGTCCAGACACTTTCCCCCCCTTTCAGTCCGGACACTTTCACCCCCTTCCAGTCCGGACACTTTTACCCCCTTCCAGTCCGGACACTTTCCCCCCTTCCAGTCCGGACACTTTCACCCCCTTCCAGTCCGGACACTTTCACCCCCTTCCAGTCCGGACACTTTCCCCCCCTTCCAGTCCAGACACTTTCACCCCCTTCCAGTCTGTACACTTTCACCCCCTTCCAGTCTGGACACTTTCACCCCCTTCCAGTCCGGACACTTTTACCCCCTTCCAGTCCGGACACTTTCCCCCCCTTCCAGTCCGGACACTTTCACCCCCTTCCAGTCCGGACACTTTCCCCCCCTTCCAGTCCAGACACTTTCACCCCCTTCCAGTCTGTACACTTTCACCCCCTTCCAGTCTGGACACTTTCACCCCCTTCCAGTCCGGACACTTTTACCCCCTTCCAGTCTAGACACTTTCCCCCCCTTCCAGTCCAGACACTTTCCCCCCCTTTCAGTCCGGACACTTTCACCCCCTTCCAGTCTGGACACTTTCCCCCCCTTCCAGTCCGGACACTTTCACCCCCTTCCAGTCCGGACACTTTCACCCCCTTCCAGTCCGGACACTTTCCCCCCCTTCCAGTCCGGACACTTTCACCCCCTTCCAGTCCGGACACTTTTACCCCCTTCCAGTCCGGACACTTTCCCCCCTTCCAGTCCGGACACTTTCACCCCCTTCCAGTCCGGACACTTTCACCCCCTTCCATTCCGGACACTTTCACCCCCTTCCAGTCCGGACACTTTTACCCCCTTCCAGTCCGGACACTTTCCCCTCTTCCAGTCCGGACGCTTTCCCCCCTTCCAGTCCAGACACTTTCCCCTCTTCCAGTCCGGACGCTTCCCCCCCCTTCCAGTCCGGACACTTTCCCCCCCTTTCAGTCCGGACACTTTCCCCCCCTTCCTGTCCAGACACTTTCCCCCCCTTCCAGTCCGGACACTTTCCCCCCCTTCCAGTCCGGACACTTTTCCCCCCCTTCCAGTCCGGACACTTTCACCCCCTTCCAGTCCGGACACTTTCACCCCCTTCCAGTCCGGACACTTTCACCCCCTTCCAGTCCGGACACTTTCCCCCCCCTTCCAGTCCGGACACTTTCCCCCCCCTTCCAGTCTGGACACTTTCACCCCCTTCCAGTCCGGAAACTTTCACCCCCTTCCAGTCTGGACACTTTCCCCCCCTTCCAGTCTGGACACTTTCACCCCCTTCCAGTCTGGACACTTTCCCCCCCTTCCAGTCCGGACACTTTCCCCCCCTTCCAGTCTGGACACTTTCCCCCCCTTCCAGTCCGGACACTTTCCCCCCCTTCCAGTCCGGACACTTTCCCCCCCTTCCAGTCTGGACACTTTCCCCCCCTTCCAGTCTGGACACTTTTCCCCCCTTCCAGTCCGGACACGTTCCCCCACTTCCAGTCCGGACACTTTCCCCCCTTCCAGTCCGGACACTTTCCGCCCCTTCCAGTCCGGACTCTTTCCCCCCCTTCCAGTCCGGACACTCCCCCCTCCCCAGTCCGGACACTTTCCCCCCCTTCCAGTCCGAACACTTTCCCCCCCTTCCAGTCCGAACACTTTCCGCCCCTTCCAGTCCGGACTCTTTCCCCCCCTTCCAGTCCGGACACTCCCCCCTCCCCAGTCCGGACACTTTCCCCCCCTTCCAGTCCGAACACTTTCCCCCCCTTCCAGTCCGAACACTTTCCCCCCCTTCCAGTCCGAACACTTTCCCCCCCTTCCAGTCCGGACACCTGGTCAGGAGGCGGGGTGAAAGTGTCCGGTACTGAAGGGGTTAATATCACACACACGGACATTAGTTTGGTTATCACTAAGAAGACCAACAAAAAAAAAAAGGATTCTGGAAATGACCGATCGATCGCTCAGCTCCCGCGCGCGCCGGCTTTTGTTCTAAATTGCGCGGCGAGGGTCGGCTTGGATCGACAGGCCGAGATTTGCATTGGAATCCCCAAAGGAAAATAAGTTGCAATTCTAATGTGGTGCGCTGCGTTTAGGACCGGGTGTCACGTGTTGCGGGTGTCAGGAGCGGTTTGCAGAACACGGGTTGTTGTTTGCGGAGTTCCGCGGCTCTAATAGGACGCCGATACTCAGCAATACGTCATCATTCTACGGCGGATCCACCGATGCGCGTCCCGGGCTGCTGTTCAATATTCTGCGCCGGCCGGCTCCGAGACGGGCAAATGATTTGCCGGGTAGAAGGTGTCACTCATCCTATCATTTAATGGTGTTTTCATCTCGATTGTTCGTCTTTTTTTTTTAAGTCGGCCCTTCTGTCTGTAGATGGCGGTGACATGCGTGGCAACTGTTGGACCTTGTCACCCATTCCACTTACCACCCCAGAATTCCTGACTAATGAGGTTTTTTTTCCTCCTCCTCCTCCTCCTCCCTGACATGAGAGGCGGCATGGGTAATGCACATGTATAAACAGACACACATGTAACCCTAAACTAAGCAGACTCCATGCTGCCGTCAGGCCTGTCAGGAAAATGATTAATGGCCAAAAGGCTCCAAATTACCTTCATTGTCAGCTCTGTATTGTTACTTCTGACAGCTAATGAGGTCCGACAGGCCTTCCTCTCCCACACGGCGCTTACAGAGCGTGTGATTTCTCGCACCCGCCTTTAACTCCTGCAAAGCCGGGAATAAAAAAAAAAGTCAGCGCGCCCGCAAAGATGCAGCACCCCAAAGCGTGCCATGATGGCGGGGATCCCTGACATGGATGTAATATTTCCTCAGGCTCACATCTCTGCGGGTGCGACTGATGCGCTTCACGGCCGTTTTGTGGTGCGTTTTGCTTTTTTTTTTCTTTTATTAATTATTTTTATTCATTTTCAATCATTTACAACTAAGTATATCGCAATGAAAAACAAGACAATAAAAAAAAGGATTATTTATTATTATTATTAATATTATTATTATACAGGATTTATTATTATTATTATTATTATTATTATTAATATTATTATTATACAGGATTTATGGCGCCAACAGTTTGCTCAGCGCTGTACAATATAACGGGAGACAATACAGCAACAATACAGTTCAATACAAGAGGGATAGGAGGGCCCTGATCCTGGGAGCTTACAATCTAAGAGGGAGGGGCTGATCCTGGGAGTTTACAATCTAAGAGGGAGGGGCTGATCCTGGGAGCTTACAATCTAAGAGGGAGGGGCTGATCCTGGGAGTTTACAATCTAAGAGGGAGGGGCTGATCCTGGGAGCTTACAATCTAAGAGGGAGGGGCTGATCCTGGGAGCTTATAATCTAAGAGGGAGGGGCTGATCCTGGGAGTTTACAATCTAAGAGGGAGGGGCTGATCCTGGGAGCTTACAATCTAAGAGGGAGGGCCCTGATCCTGGGAGCTTACAATCTAAGAGGGAGGGGCTGATCCTGGGAGTTTACAATCTAAGAGGGAGGGGCTGATCCTGGGAGCTTACAATCTAAGAGGGAGGGGCTGATCCTGGGAGTTTACAATCTAAGAGGGAGGGGCTGATCCTGGGAGCTTACAATCTAAGAGGGAGGGGCTGATCCTGGGAGCTTACAATCTAAGAGGGAGGGGCCTGATCCTGGGAGTTTACTATCTAAGAGGGAGGGGCTGATCCTGGGAGCTTACAATCTAAGAGGGAGGGGCTGATCCTGGGAGTTTACAATCTAAGAGGGAGGGGCTTATCCTGGGAGCTTACAATCTAAGAGGATGTAAAACTCCTACATGTCACACACGCACACACACAAAAAAAAAATGCGTTTTGCATTTTTATAGCCGGATCACACCACACGCAGTCCATTGCATTTTTTTTTTTAATGAATTATTTTTATTTGTTTTAAATAATTTACAAATACAGTATACCACAATAAAAAACAATATAGCAATAAATAAATGAAATTATGCGTTTTGCGTTTTTATGCCCAGATCAAACTAGACCACTACTACACCATTATACTGCTACTACACCACTATATCACTACTACACTGCTACTACACCATTATTACACCACTACTACACTGATATTACAGCACTACTACATCATTACTACACTGCTACTACACCATTATTACACCACTACTACACTGATATTACAGCACTACTACATCATTACTACACCACTACTACACCATTATACTGCTACTACACCACTACACCACCACTACTACACCATTATACTGCTACTACACCACTATATCACCACTACACCACTATATCACTACTACACCACTACTACACCTTTATACTGCTACTACACCACTATATCACTACTACATCACTACTACACCTTTATACTGCTACTACACCACTATATCACTACTACACCACTACTACACCATTATACTGCTACTACACCACTACACCACCACTACTACACCTTTATACTGCTACTACACCACTATATCACTACTACATCACTACTACACCTTTATACTGCTACTACACCACTATATCACTACTACACCACTACTACACCATTATACTGCTACTACACCACTATATCACCACTACACCACTATATCACTACTACACCACTACTACACCATTATACTGCTACTACACCACTACACCACCACTACTACACCATTATACTGCTACTACACCACTATATCACCACTACACCACTATATCACTACTACACCACTACTACACCACTATATCACTACTACACCACTACACCACCACTACTACACCATTATACTGCTACTACACCACTACACCACCACTACTACACCATTATACTGCTACTACACCACTATATCACCACTACACCACTATATCACTACTACACCACTACTACACCACTACTACACCACTATATCACTACTACACCACTACACCACCACTACTACACCTTTATACTGCTACTACACCACTATATCACTACTACATCACTACTACACCATTATACTGCTACTACACCACTATATCACTACTACACCACTACTACACCTTTATACTGCTACTACACCACTATATCACTACTACACCACTACTACACCACTACTACACCACTATATCACTACTACACCACTACTACAGCACCCCTACTATACCGCTACTACCACTACTACACCACTACTACACCACTATATCACTACTACACCACTACTACAGCACCCCTACTATACCGCTACTACCACTACTACACCACTACTACAGCACCCCTACTATACCGCTACTACACCACTACTAGTCTGCTACCAGACAGCTACTACACCTCTACTACACAACTACTATGCCACTACTTTACTGCTACCAGACCGCTGCTGCACCGGATGTACGTGCCGCCAACCACTGAGGAACCGGTTGTACGAGCCGCCAACTACTGAGGAACCGGATGTACGTGCCATCAACTACTGAGGAACCGCATGTACAAGCCACCAACCACCGAGGAACCAGAAGTACGAGCTGCCAACCACCGAGGAACCGGATGTACGTACCGCCAGCCACTGAGGAACCGGATATACGAGCCGCCAACCACCAAGGAACCGGATGTACGAGCCACCAACCACCTAGGAACTGGATGAACGGGCCACCAACCACCGAGGAACCAGATGTACGAGCCGCCAACTACTGAGGAACTGGATGTACAAGCCACCAACCACGGAGGAACCAGATGTACGAGCTGCCAACCACCGAGGAACCGGATGTACGTACCGCCAGCCACTGAGGAACCGGATGTATGAGCCACCAACCACCGAGGAACCAGATATACGAGCCGCCAACCACCAAGGAACCGGATGTACGAGCCGCCAACCACCTAGGAACTGGATGAACGGGCCACCAACCACCGAGGAACCAGATGTATGAGCCGCCAACCACCGAGGAACCGGATGTATGAAACGCCAATCACCAAGGAACCGAATGTACGAGCCACCAACCACCGAGGAACTGGATGTACGAGCCGCCAACCACCGAGGAACCGGATGTGCGAGCCACCAACCACCGAGGAACCGGATGTACGAGCCGCCAACCACCGAGGAACCAGACGTGCGAGCCACCAACCACCGGCAGACATCGAGGAACCGGATGAACGAGCCACCAACCACTGAGGAACCGGATGAACGAGCCGCCAACCACCGAAGAACCGGATTTACGAGCCACCAACCACCTAGGAACCAGGTGAACGAGCCACCAACCACCGAGGAACCAGATGAACGAGCCGCCAACCACCGAGGAACCGGATGTATGAAACACCAATCACCAAGGAACCGGATGTACGAGCCACCAACCACCGAGGGACCAGATATACGAGCCGCCAACCACCAAGGAACCGGATGTACGAGCCGCCAACCACCTAGGAACTGGATGAATGGGCCACCAACCACCGAGGAACCAGATGTACGAGCCGCCAACTACTGAGGAACTGGATGTACAAGCCACCAACCACCGAGGAACCAGATGTACGAGCTGCCAACCACCGAGGAACCGGATGTACGTACCGCCAGCCACTGAGGAACCGGATGTACGAGCCGTCAACCACCGAGGAACTGGATGAACGAGCTACCAACCACCGGCAGATATTGAGGAAGCGGATGAATGAGCCGCCAAGCACCGAGGAACCATATGTACGAGCCTCCAACCACCGAGGAACTGGATGTCCAAGCCGCCAACCACCAGCAAACATCGAGGACCCGGATGTACGAGCCGCCAACCACCGAGGAACCGGATGTACGAGCCGCCAACCACCGAGGAACCGGATATACGAGCCACCAACCACCGAGGAACCAGATATACGAGCCGCCAACCACCAAGGAACCGGATGTACGAGCCACCAACCACCTAGGAACTGGATGAACGGGCCACCAACCACCGAGGAACCAGATGTACGAGCCGCCAACTACTGAGGAACTGGATGTACAAGCCACCAACCACGGAGGAACCAGATGTACGAGCTGCCAACCACCGAGGAACCGGATGTACGTACCGCCAGCCACTGAGGAACCGGATGTATGAGCCACCAACCACCGAGGAACCAGATATACGAGCCGCCAACCACCAAGGAACCGGATGTACGAGCCGCCAACCACCTAGGAACTTGATGAACGGGCCACCAACCACCGAGGAACCAGATGTATGAGCCGCCAACCACCGAGGAACCGGATGTATGAAACGCCAATCACCAAGGAACCGAATGTACGAGCCACCAACCACCGAGGAACTGGATGTACGAGCCGCCAACCACCGAGGAACCGGATGTGCGAGCCACCAACCACCGAGGAACCGGATGTACGAGCCGCCAACCACCGAGGAACCAGACGTGCGAGCCACCAACCACCGGCAGACATCGAGGAACCGGATGAACGAGCCACCAACCACTGAGGAACCGGATGAACGAGCCGCCAACCACCGAGGAACCGGATTTACGAGCCACCAACCACCTAGGAACCAGGTGAACGAGCCACCAACCACCGAGGAACCAGATGAACGAGCCGCCAACCACCGAGGAACCGGATGTATGAAACACCAATCACCAAGGAACCGGATGTACGAGCCACCAACCACCGAGGGACCAGATATACGAGCCGCCAACCACCAAGGAACCGGATGTACGAGCCGCCAACCACCTAGGAACTGGATGAATGGGCCACCAACCACCGAGGAACCAGATGTACGAGCCGCCAACTACTGAGGAACTGGATGTACAAGCCACCAACCACCGAGGAACCAGATGTACGAGCTGCCAACCACCGAGGAACCGGATGTACGTACCGCCAGCCACTGAGGAACCGGATGTACGAGCCATCAACCACCGAGGAACTGGATGAACGAGCTACCAACCACCGGCAGATATTGAGGAAGCGGATGAATGAGCCGCCAAGCACCGAGGAACCATATGTACGAGCCTCCAACCACCGAGGAACTGGATGTCCAAGCCGCCAACCACCAGCAAACATCGAGGACCCGGATGTACGAGCCGCCAACCACCGAGGAACCGGATGTACGAGCCGCCAACCACCGAGGAACCAGATGTACGAGCCGCCAACCACCGAGGATCCGGATGTACGAGCCACCAACCTCCGAGGAACCGGATGTACGAGCCACCAACCACCTAGGAACTGGATGAACAGGCCACCAACCACCGAGGAACCAGATGTACGAGCCGCCAACCACCAGCAGACATCGAGGAACTGGATGTACGAGACACCAACCACCAAGGAACCAGATGTACAAGCCGCCAACCACTGAGGAACCGGATGAACGAGCCGCCAACCACCTAGGAACCGGATGAACGAACCACCAACCACCGAGGAACCGGATATAAGAGCCACCAACCAGCGAGAACCGGATATACGAGCCGCCAACCACCGAGGAACCGGATGTATGAGCCGCTAACTACCAGCAGACATCGAGGAACCGAATGTACGAGCCAGGAATATCATGGACACACGTCACAGCCCAACACCCCCCCAACCGGGAATACCATGGACACATGGCACAGCCCAACCCCCCCAACCGGGAATATCATGGACACACGTCACAGCCCAACACCCCCCCAACCGGGAATACCATGGACACGCGGCACAGCCCAACACCCCCCCAACCAGGAATACCATGGACACACGTCACAGCCCAACACCCTCCCCCCAACTGGGAATACTATGGACACACAGCACAGCCCAACCCCCCCCAACCGGGAATACCATGGACACACAGCACAGCACCCCCCCCCAACCGGGAATACCATGTACACACATCACAGCACCCCCCCCCCCAACCAGGAATACTATGGAAACACGTCACACACCTAGAATACCAACCGTCACAGCACCCCCCCCCCAACCGGGAATACCATGGACACACGTCACAGACCTGGAATATCATGGACACATGGAACAGTCAAATTCCCCCCCCCCCACAGGAATATCATGGACACATGAAACTCCCCAGGAATATCATGGATCAGTCACATTCCCCCCCCGAGGAATATCACGGACACATGGATCAGTCACACCCCCCCCCCCCGAGGAATATCACGGACACATGGATCAGTCACATCCCCCCCCGAGGAATATCATGGACACATGGAACCCCCCATAATATCATGAACACATGGAACCCCCCCAGGAATATCATTGACACATGGAACCCCCCCATAATATCATGAACACATGGAACCCCCCCAGGAATATCATGGACACATGGAACCCCCCCAGGAATATCACGGACACATGGATCAGTCACAGCTACACAGCATGTGGCGATCATTATCCGGCGGTGGTGATTTCATGTGACGGGAGATCGCTCGATATCTGAACGAAGGATTTATGGTCTCTCTGAGGCCTCGATGATGAGATATGAATCCAATAATACGCATTGGCACATGATTACACAGCGCCTACAAATGAAGACGTCCCGCCGCCATGACGGATGATCGCGGTGCGGGAAACTTGTAATCACCGATGGAGGAATGGCGTGTAAACACGGACCGAGCTCTCCGAACCCTCTGCAGATCAGAGAACGAACTCCCTGAGAGGCGAGGAAGTCGAATTCAATGACACTATTAGGCTCACATCTGTGCAGGTTGCCAGTGATGCGTTTTTTTATTGCTAATAAAAGCACGACAGTTCTGTCCATGTAGTGCGATGTTGATGCGACTTTACACTCCCCGCACTCAAGTAGCATCAATGTCACATCATAGTAGTGCAGGAATCTGGATGTGTCCAAAGTCGCATGTTAGGGTCAAAGACCAGTGTTAGGGTTAAATGTTAGGGTTGGCGGTAATTGTTGGTGTTACAATGAACCCCTAACCCAAACAATTGTCTCTAACCCTAACACCTAACCCGAGCCCTTAACTTTAACATTTAACCCTAACCTGAGCTCTTAACCTTAACCCTAACAATTACCTCTAACCCTAACACCTAATCCTAACCCTCTAAAAAAAATGCAAAAAAATTCATAAGGTACAGTGTCGCATGAGCGCGCAGTTGTCATTCAAAGTGTGATAGCACTGAAAGCTGAAAATTGGTCTGGGCAGGAAGGGGGGGAAAATGCCTGCACTGGAAGGGGGTGGAAGTGCCCAGACTGGAAGGGGGGGAAAATGCCTGGACTGGAAGGGGGGGAAAGTGTCCGGACTGGAAGGGGGGGAAAGTGTCCGGACTGGAAGGGGGGGAAAGTGTCCGGACTGGAAGGGGGTGAAAGTGTCCGGACTGGAAGGGGGGGAAAGTGTCCGGACTGGAAGGGGGGGAAAGTGTCCGGACTGGAAGGGGGGGGAAAGTGTCCGGACTGGAAGGGGGGGAAAGTGTCCAGACTGGAAGGGGGATAAAGTGTCCGGACTGGAAGGGGAGGAAAGTGTCCGGACTGGAAGGGGGGGAAAGTGTCCGGACTGGAAGGGGGGGAAAGTGTCCAGACTGGAAGGGGGGGAAAGTGTCCGGACTGGAAGGGGGTGAAAGTGTCCGGACTGGAAGGGGGGTGAAAGGGTCCGGACTGGAAGGGGGGGAAAGGGTCCGGACTGGAAGGGGGGGAAAGTGTCCGGACTGGAAGGGGGGTGAAAGTGTCCGGACAGGAAGGGGGTGAAAGTGTCCGGACTGGAAGGGGGGAAAGTGTCCGGACTGGAAGGGGGGAAAGTGTCCGGACAGGAAGGGGGGAGAAAGTGTCCGGACTGGAAGGGGGTGAAAGTGCCCAGACTGGAAGGAGGTGAAAGTGTCCGGACTGGAAGGGGGGGGAAGTGTCCGGACTGGAAGGAGGTGAAAGTGTCTGGACTGGAAGGGGGGGAAAAGTGTCCGGACTGGAAGGGGGGGGAAAGTTTCCGGACTGGAAGGGGGGGGAAGTGTCCGGACTGGAAGGGGGGGAAAGTGTTCGGACTGAAGGGGGGAAAGTGTCTGGAATGGAAGGGGGGGAAAGTGTCTAAACTGGAAGAGGGGGAAAGTGTCTGGACTGGAAGGGGGGAAAGTGTCCGGACTGGAAGGGGGGGAAAGTGTCTGGACTGGAAGGGGGGGAAAGTGTCCGGACTGGAAGAGGGTGAAAGTGTCCGGACTGGAAGGGGGGGAAAGTGTCCGGACTGGAAGGGGGGGAAAGTGTCCGGACTGGAAGGGGGGGAAAGTGTCCGGACTGGAAGGGGGGGAAAGTGTCCGGACTGGAAGGGGGTGAAAGTGTTCGGACTGGAAGGGGGGGAAAGTGTCCGGACTGGAAGGGGGGGAAAGTGTCCGGACTGGAAGGGGGTGAAAGTGTTCGGACTGGAAGGGGGGGGAAGTGTCCGGACTGGAAGGGGGGGAAAGTGTTCGGACTGGAAGGGGTTGAGAAATACTACATCTGCTAACTAAGGCTTGCCCCACGGGTGGACATCTCACAAGTTTCCGCCGAGTAACGATGGATTGCGGCACGAGCCGCTCCGGCGCCCATAACATGGTCCATGGATATGAGCCGGGCTGTCTTGTGACTATTCATGTGTCATTGTAATAGAGCCTAGAGTGGAACATTCGTCCTCATCAACGCTCGATGAATGGACTTGTGTTGTTCAGAGGGGAGTTCCGCATTTTCTCCGGGATTCTGTTGGGAACATTTTAGTTCCTTGGAGTCTCAGAATATCCTCGATGGACAGGACATTGCAGAGGACCGTAGAACGAGAACAAGGGAAGCATTCACACTACAAAATAAATCCAAGACTTTGCGCCTCGTCAACCTACATTATTCTACTAGCAAAGTAAAAAAAACCTTCGACACAAAATTATTAATAAAGAATTTTTTTGTCCTTCGTCATCGCTGCCGGCGAACGAGGAGTTGCCCGGATCAACGTCTTTCACAACAGCTGCTTCAGCACAAAGGTGTAGATGCAGGGGCGGACTGACCATTTGGAAACTCGGGCACCGCCCGAGGGCCCGGCGTCAGTAAGGGGCCCCATGAGATGCCCCTGGTACCTTTTTCATAGGCTTTTTTGAGTTTGGGCAAGGACACAGGGGCCCAATGACCCCTATTGCCCGGGGGCCCCATGAGTTGTCAGTCCGCCCCTGTGTAGATGAGATCTGTGCTGTCTTGTTCAATGCATTTGCAACATTCACAATATTCACATCAGTCCCTGATCCCTATAGACCATGGGTGTCAAACTGGCCGCCCTCCAGCTGTTGCCAAAACTACAAGTCCCATGAGGCATTGCAAGACTGACAGATACAAGCATGACTCCCGAAGGCGGAGGCATGATGGGACTTGTAGTTTCGCAACAGTTGTTGGGCCGCCAGTTTGACACCCCTGCTATAGACGTTTGCTAACATGGGGTAACTGCAAACCACTCGTTTTATATAATTGCTTTAGTCAAGTGTTAGCATGATGGCATCTCTTTAATGTGTGAGTTAGCGCCCCTCATGGCTGGAGGCCATACTTCTACAGTAGGCCCCACACCAGAAGGGTACTGTCTTTTCACTTGCCACCTGTCCCAGCGCTGACTATATGGTCCTTTTGAGAGACGCCACAGTGAGCACGGATTCTCTTCACCGGTTCTTTAATCTTCAACTCAAAGGCATAGAGGGAAGCTTCTGTATACTTCAGGAGGCCTCACACAAACGTAGTCCAGGTCAGCTCCTAGGAGGGTTCCATTAGCGGGCCGTAACAGAGGGACCCTGCCGCTTAGAAGGGCAGACCATACAGCCCTCAGTGCACCCCTCCAACGCAACCTCCATCATTGGCCACCATCATTCCTTTCCCCTGTTGGCTGCTCTTCCTTCCTTTTACGTCACCAAGGTTAGCATGAAGGTTACTTTGTTCCTCATTCCCATTCACTGTAGGAGAACACTCTCTTCACATGTAAATCAGACCAGTCATTGTTATTAAGTGCTTCCCGCCTGGCCCGGCTCACTAGGGTCCACACTACGGCATGATCTCTCACCCAGGTCTGGGACAAGGGGTGGGCAGGAGGGGCGGCTAGCCTGGGCACAATGGTTTACTATGGGGATGGGGGTGCCTTCCTTCTGCTACAAAGTTAACAGGAGTATGGAGGGCGGCAGTGATTTTGACAAGCGAAAACCAAAAGACCACTGATAGAGTGGAAGTGATAATAAAATATATTATATAACATGAGGTCCTTCAGAAAACATCACCTTGTGCTTTAAGCCACCATCCGGGACCTGATCCAGCAATCATAAGTGACCACACCACCACCAGATGTCTGCTCCCCTCCTCCTCACCACCTCACATGATATGCTTGGTCCAGGGGTGGACTGACAACTCATGGGGCCCCCGGGCAATAGGGGATCATGGGGCCCCTGTGTCCTTGCCCAAACTCAAAAAAGCCTATGAAAAAGGTACCAGGGGCATCTCATTGGGCCCCCTACTGACCCCAGGCCCTCGGGCAGTGCCCAAGTTTCCAAATGGTCAGTCCGCCCCTGGCTTGGTCATAAAACACTTTTTGTCCCTTCCATATCCCACATGGAAGAAAAATATATTTGAAATACTACAATTTTGGCCGTATTCAATATATTTCAAAATATATTTATATATTTTATCTATCCATCTATCTATACATATATGTATATAAATATACTGTATGTTGAAATGCTTTTTTTATATATTTGCAAAATATATGAAAAATATTTTTAAAAATACATTTCAAATATACTGTATGTCCCAATCGCACCCAATTATACAGCGTGTACATAAGGTACAGCAATCCTGTGCAATATCGCTCTCACCGCTATGGTTTCTGATTGTCATCCAAAATTCCTGCCCCTACGTGTTTCGTCACCTACACACGTGACTTATTCAGGGGGGATTATGATTGGACCACTCTTCGTTCGGACTGTTTATATACCGCTCTCACCGCTATGGTTTCTGAAGTTCGTGACGTCGTCCAAAAGTCCCACCCTACGCGTGTCATCACTCGCACCCGTGACTTTTTCAGGGGGGGATTATGATCGGACCGCGCACCATTTGGAATGTTTATCTTTCCAGCGCCATTTTGTTGTTGACTGCTTCAAAAAGATTTACAGGCGCCGTTTTGTTGACCTGCATTAGGTATATCCAAAAACCGATCAAGATTTCTAGCTACACAATCGGCAAGTAACAAGAAAGATATACTGTGTATATACAGTGGGGCAAAAAAGTATTTAGTCCGCCCCCAATGGTACAAGTTCTCCCACTTACAAAGATGAGAGAGGCCTGTAATTGGCATCATAGGGAGACCTCAACTATGAGAGACAAAATGAGGAAACAAATCCAGACAATCACATTGGCTGATTTGGAAAGAATTTATTTCCAAATTATGGTGGAAAATAAGTATTTGGTGAATATGAAAAGTTCATGTCAATACTTTGTTATATATCCTTTGTTGGCAATGACAGAGGTCAGACGTTTCCTGGAAGTCTTCACAAGGTTGGCACACACTGTTGCTGGTATGTTGCCCATCCTCCATGCAGATCTCCTCTAGAGCAGTGATGTTTTGGGGCTGTCGCTGGGCAACACGGACTTTCAACTCCCTCCAAAGGTTTTCTATGGGGTTGAGATCTGGAGACTGGCTAGGCCACTCCAGGACCTTAAAATGCTTCTTACGAAGCCACTCCTTCGTTGGCCGGGCGGTATGTTTGGGATCATTGTCATGTTGGAAGACCCAGCCACGTTTCATCTTCAATGCCTTTGCTGATTGAAGGAGGTTTGCACTCAAAATCTCACGATACATGGCCCCATTCATTCTGTCCTGTACATGGATTAGTCGTCCTGGTCCCTTTGGGGAGAAACAGCCCCAAAGCATGATGTTGCCACCCCCATGCTTCACAGTAGGTATGGTGTTCTTTGGATGCAACTCAGCATTCTCTCTCCTCCAAACACGACGAGTTGTGTTTCTACCAAACAGTTCTATTTTGGTTTCATCTGACCATATGACATTCTCCCAATCCTCTTCTGGATCATCCAAATGCTCTCTAGCAGACTTCAGACGGGCCCCGGACATGTACTGGCTTAAGCAGGGGGACACGTCTGGCACTGCAGGATCTGAGTCCCTGGCGGCGTAGTGTGCTACTGATAATAGCCTTTGTTACGTTGGTCCCAGCTCTCTGCAGGTCATTCACTAGGACCCCCCGTGTGGTCCTGGGATTTTTGCTCACCGTTCTTGTGATCATTTTGACCCCACGGGGTGAGATCTTGCGTGGAGCCCCAGATCGAGGGAGATTATCAGTGATCTTGTATGTCTTCCATTTTCTAATTATTGCTCCCACAGTTGATTTGTTCACACCAAGCTGCTTGCCTATTGCAGATTCAGTCTTCCCAGCCTGGTGCAGGTCTACAATTTTGTTTCTGGTGTCCTTCGACAGCTCTTTGATCTTCACCATAGTGGAGTTTGGAGTGTGACTGTTTGAGGTTGTGGACAGGGGTCTTTTATACTGATAACAAGTTCAAACAGGTGCCATTGATACAGGTAATGAGTGCAGGACAGAGGAGCCTCTTAAAGAAGAAGGTCCAGGTCTGTGAGAGCAGAAATCTTGCTTGTTTGTAGGTCACCAAATACTTATTTTCCACCATAATTTGCAAATAAATTCTTTCCAGATCAGCCAATGTGATTGTCTGGATTTGTTTTCTCATTTTGTCTCTCATAGTTGAGGTCTCCCTATGATGCCAATTACAGGCCTCTCTCATCTTTGTAAGTGGGAGAACTTGCACAATTGGTGGCGACTGAATACTTTTTTGCCCCACTGTATACATATATGTATATGAGCAGCACAGTGGCTATGTGGTTAGCACGTCCGCCTGGCAGTACTAGGATCACTTCTTCAAATCCCAACCACAGCACCACCTGCCTGGAGTTTACATGCTCTCCCTGTGCCTGCATGGGTTTCCTCCGGGTACTCCGGTTTCCTCCCACACTCCAAAGACATGCTGTTAGGTTAATTGGATTCTGTCTAAATTGTCCCTAGTATGTGTATGCATGACTGTGAGTTTGTGACCTTAGATTGTACGCTCCTTGGAGGCGGGGACTGATGTGAATGTACAATATATATGTAAAGTGCTGCGTAAGTTGACAGCGCTATAAAAGTACCTGAAATAAATAAATAAATATCGGGAAATCTTATGAATCAAATAATGGAATGCCTGAATTGTAAAAAAACGCTATTGCACAGGGTCTCCGGATCCTTACATATCAACAAGTATATACGACAAACAAAATGGAAAAGAAAATTCTAATAAATAAAATGGAAAAAAAATATATAAATAAAACTGAATTTACATACATTAAGATATTACATCTCTCTTGCCCCTCTTTTCTTTATTGTATCACTACAAATTCATAATCTTAAAATTAAAAGATATTTTGTATATATTATATATGACTAAAATTAAATATGCCATATAAATCATTAATAATGCAATAAAATAAATTAAATAATATATCTAATTTCATTTACAGTATTCCTAAATGGATCCGTTATATTATTGTGCAGTAAAACCCATCCCCCGAGTCCATATATTATTATTATTATTATCATACAGGCTAAAGACACCACAAAGAAAAAACAAACCTTAAGGGGAACTCTTCCCCTCAAGGTCGGTTCATTAAAAAATCACTCAAAAAACAGTTCAAATCAAATTCCTTTTTCAAACTCCCTGGGGGCAAGGGTTCTAAGCTCATGAATCCAAAAGGATTCCCTCTTACTAAGATCCCTAAGTTTATTACTACCCCTCCATTTCTTTTTATAAACTTCTATCCCCCAAAACTGGAGCCCCCCATGATCCTTATTGTGTACTTCCAAAAGTTTGGATAAGAAATGTTTAGGGTAACCAATACTAATATTGTATACAGTGGGGCAAAAAAGTATTTAGTCAGCCACCAATTGTACAAGTTCTCCCACTTACAGAGATGAGAGAGGCCTGTAATTGGCATCATAGGGAGACCTCAACTATGAGAGACAAAATGAGAAAAAATGAGAAAACAAATCCAGACAATCTCATTGGCTGATCTGGAAAGAATTTATTTGCAAATTATGGTGGAAAATAAGTATTTGGTGAATATGAAAAGTTCATGTCAATACTTTGTTATATATCCTTTGTTGGCAATGACAGAGGTCAGACGTTTCCTGGAAGTCTTCACAAGGTTGGCACACACTGTTGCTGGTATGTTGGCCCATCCTCCATGCAGATCTCCTCTAGAGCAGTGATGTTTTGGGGCTGTCGCTGGGCAACACGGACTTTCAACTCCCTCCAAAGGTTTTCTATGGGGTTGAGATCGGGAGAATGGCTAGGCCACTCCAGGACCTTGAAATGCTTCTTACGAAGCCACTCCTTCGTTGGCCGGGCGGTATGTTTGGGATCATTGTCATGTTGGAAGACCCTGCCACGTTTCATCTTCAATGCCCTTGCTGATGGAAGGAGGTTTGCACTCAAAATCTCACGATACATGGCCCCATTCATGTCCTGTAGATGGATCAGTCGTCCTGGTCCCTTTGCGGAGAAACAGCCCCAAAGCATGATGTTGACACCCCCATGCTTCACAGTAGGTATGGTGTTCTTTGGATGCAACTCAGCATTCTCTCTCCTCCAAACACGACGAGTTGTGTTTCTACCAAACAGTTCTATTTTGGTTTCATCTGACCATATGACATTCTCCCAATCCTCTTCTGGATCATCCAAATGCTCTCTAGCAAACTTCAGACGGGCCCCGACATGTACTGGCTTAAGCAGGGGGACACGTCTGGCACTGCAGGATCTGAGTCCCTGGCGGCGTAGTGTGTTACTGATGGTAGCCTTTGTTACGTTGGTCCCAGCTCTCTGCAGGTCATTCACTAGGTCCCCCCGTGTGGTCCTGGGATTTTTTCTCACCGTTCTTGTGATCATTTTGACCCCACGGGGTGAGATCTTGCGTGGAGCCCCAGATCGAGGGAGATTATCAGTGGTCTTGTATGTCTTCCATTTTCTAATTATTGCTCCCACAGTTGATTTGTTCACACCAAGCTGCTTGCCTATTGCAGATTCAGTCTTCCCAGCCTAGTGCAGGTCTACAATTTTGTTTTTGGTGTCCTTCGACAGCTCTTTGGTCTTCACCATAGTGGAGTTTGGAGTGTGACTGTTTGAGGTTGTGGACAGGTGTCTTTTATACTGATAACAAGTTCAAACAGGTGCAATTGATACAGGTAATGAGTGCAGGACAGAGGAGCCTCTTAAAGAAGAAGGTCCAGGTCTGTGAGAGCCAGAAATCTTGCTTGTTTGTAGGTCACCAAATATTTATTTTCCACCATAATTTGCAAATAAATTCTTTCCAGATCAGCCAATGTGATTGTCTGGATTTGTTTTCTCATTTTGTCTCTCATAGTTGAGGTCTCCCTATGATGCCAATTACAGGCCTCTCTCATCTCTGTAAGTGGGAGAACTTGTACAATTGGTGGCTGACTAAATACTTTTTTGCCCCACTGTACATGTTCTTTAATCCATTCTTTTATTGTCCTTTTTGTTCGTCCTATGTATTGGTACCCACAAGGACAATCCAAAGCATAGACCACCCCCTCTGCGTCACAAGCAATAAAATCTTTAATTGTATACTCCCTGCCTGTAGTAAAACTACAGAATTTAAACCTCCTTCAGCAGTCATGTTTCACCCGACAACAGCTATAAAAGCGGCGGCCACAGGAGGAAAAACCTGTTCCACTAAAAAAAGGAGAACCCCCTTGTAATGGTGGTCCAACCACATTATGTACCAACCTGTCCCTGAGAGTGGGAGATCTTCTGCAAACAGACCTAGGAATATCAGGAATAAGAGATTTGAAAAGTTTATCTTTTTTTAAAACCGACCAGTATTTCTTTATAATATTTTCTACCTTTTTATATTCAATGTTGTAATCAAGAACTACCAGCAGCTCCTTTTTATAAATATAGTAAGAACATGAAACATTTTTTAGATTTGGAGCTTATTAAATGTGAGGACGGTTTGAGAGCAAAAACTTTAAAAAAAAAATATGGTTAGGAACTGCTACATTCCCTCTGGCAGCTGCCCTGATGAAGTCATGTGGTCTGTGACGATACGAATGGGGAGGAGTCGGGCGATGTCAGCGCTCCATCGCCGATCTGACAGGCAGGATTTTGCTCTCCTTTGATTGCTTTGGCCGTTGTTTTTATGCGTTTTTGACATTGTTACCATGTGAGTTCATATGCCGTAATAAAAGATATGCCTTTTAAAGAAGCCTACTGCATGAGCTCCAAATCAGGGGCGGACTGACCATTTGGAAACTAGTGCACTGCCCGAGGGCCCGGGGTAAGTAGCGGGCCCCATGGGATGCCTCTGGTACCTTTTTCATAGGCTTTTTTGTGTTTGGGCAAAGACACAGGGGCCCCCATGATCCCCTATTGCCCGGGGGCCCCATGAGTTGTCAGTCCGCCCCTGCTCCAAATCTAAAAAATGTATCACGTTCTTACTATATTCCCATGGTAGTCTGCTGTTCCTATCCTTGTTATTCATATTTTCTACTAATTTCCTCAGATCTTGATAACTACCTCCCCATGACATAATCAAATCATCAAGAAATCTACGATATACTCCTTTTTGTGATATGTTTTCAGTGAGCATAGACTCCTCCTCCCATTGGGCTATGTATATATATATATATATATATATATATTGGCTTATACTTAGACAATCCCCCACTCTCGTTCTAAAAATCGAACCACTCTCAGGGACAGGTTGGTACATAATGTGGTTGGACCACCATTACAAAGTGGGTTCTCCTTTTTTTTTAGTGGAACAGGTTTTTCCTCCTGTGGCCGCTGTTATAGTTGTTGCCGGATGGAACATGACTGCGGAAGGAGGTTTAAATTCTGTAGAATTACTGCAGGCAGGGAGTATACAATTAAAGATTGTGTTTCTTGTGACGCAGAGGGGGTGGCCCATGCTTTGGATTGTCCTTGTGGGTACCAATACATAGGACGCATAAAAAGGACACTAAGCCCGGGTTCACACATATGCGGTGCGGTACATCGCATGTGATTTGCACAGGAACCGCACCGCATTCCCTGCAGATCACATGGGATTTGTGTGCGGTACGATCGGAGCTGTACATATTGTATGGATCTAATCACACCGCACCAAAAACGGGCAGGACCCTTTTTGGGGTCTGCACTAGAATTGGATTGCATGGGTATTCACACCTATGTGATCCGAATCTGCACATCGCACCGCGTTTTGCGGACCACTTTTGGGGTGTTGTTACCATAAACACCCGCAGCGGTTCGCATGAACGGGGTGCGATTCTGATGCGGTGCGGAATTCGCACTGAGAACGCTGATAATTCTGCACCGCATTAGTTTGAACCCCGGGATAAAAGAGCAAATGAAAGAACGTATACAATATTAGTATTGGTTACCCTGAACATTTCTTATCCAAACTTTTGGAAGTACACAATAAGGATCATGGGGGGCTCCAGTTTTGGGGGATAGAAGTCTATAAAAAGAACTGGAGGGGTAGTAATAAAAATAGGGAACTCAGGAAGAGGGAATCCTTTTGGATTCGTGAGCTTAGAACCCTTGCCCCCAGGAGGGAATTTGAACAAGGAATTGATTTAAACTGTTTTTTTGAGTGATTTTTAATGAACCGACCTTGAGGGGAAGAGTTCCACTTAACGTTTGGCTCTTTTCTTTGTGGTGTCTTTAGCCTGTATGATAATAATAATATATGGACTCGGGGGATGGGTTTTACTACAGAATAATATAACGGATCCATTTAGGAATATATGAAATTAGATAAATTATTTAATTTATTTTATTGCATTATTAATTATTTATATGGTATATTTATTTTTAGTCATATATAATATGTACAAAATCTCTTTGAATTCTAAGTTAATATTTCAATGTTTGTAAATTCAGTTTGATTTATTTTTCATTGTAATTATTATATATTGTTTTCCGTTTTATTTATTGTTTGTTGATATGTAAGGATCCGGTGACCCTGATATCGTTTATTACAATTCGGGCATTCCATTACTTGATTCATAAGATTTCCCGACACACACACATATATGTCTTTATTGTTACTTGCTGATTGTATACTTATACAGAGAAGGAAATGCGTATTTGTTCCCCGGCTGATGCTGAATGTTCGCCCCTCACACAGAAATGATCGGTCTAACAATGGAATGTTCGCCCCTCACACAGAAATGATCGGTCTAACGATGGAATGTTCGGTGTAACACTGAGAGACAGAATACAACAACAAATTCAGCAGAAATGCGTCTAACAAATGATGACGGATCTGCATGTTCATGAGGGAAAGAAGGATTTGATCCCCTTCACAAAACATGACTTAGTACTTGGTGGCCAATCCCTTGTTGGCCATCACAGAGGTCAGACGTTTCCTGGAGTTGGCCCCCAGATCCGTACACATCTCAGGAGGGATTTTGGCCCACTCCTCTTGGCAGATCCTCTCCAAGTTATTAAGGTTTGGTGGCTGACGTTTGGCAACTCGAACTTTCAGCTCCCTCCACAGATTTTCAATCAGATGAAGGTCTGGAGACTGGCTAGGCCACTCCAGGACCTTAATGTGCTTCTTCTTGAGCCGCTCCTTTGTTGCCTTGGCCGTGTGTTTTGGGTCATTGTCTTGCTGGAACACCCATCCACCACCCATTTTCAATGTCCTGGCTGAGGGAAGAAGGTTCTCACCCAAGATTTGATGGTACATTGCCCCGTCCATCGTCCCTTTGATGCGATGCAGTTGTCCTGTCCCCTTAGCAGAAAAACACCCCCAAAGCAGAATGTTTCCACCACCATGTTTCACAGTTGGGATGGTGTTCTTGGGGTCATAGGCAGCATTCCTCCTCCTCCAAACGGTGAGTGGAGTTGATACCAAAGAGCTGGATTTTTGTCTCATCTGACCACAACACTTCCACCAGTCCTCCTCTGCATCATTCAGATGTTCAGTGGCAGACTTCAGACGGGCCTGGACATGTGCTTTCTTGAGCAGAGGGACCTTGCGGGCACTGCAGGATTTCAGTCCTTGTCGGCGTAGTGTGTTACCAATTGTTTTCTTGGTGACTGTGGTCCCAGCTGCCTGGAGATCATTGACAAGATCCTCACGTGTAGTTCTGGGATGATTCCTCACTGTTCTCATGATCATTGACACTCCACGAGGTGAGATCTTGCATGGTGCACCAGACCTAGGGAGACTGACACTTGTTTTGTGTTTCTTCCATTTGTGAATGATTGCACCGACTGTTGTCACCTTCTCACCAAGCTGCTTGGCCATAGTTTGGTAGCCCAGTCCAGCCTTGTGTAGGTCTACCATCTTGTCCCTGACATCCTTGGACAGCTCTTTGGTCTTTGCCATGGTGGAGAGTTTGGAATCTGATGGTTTGATGGCTCCTGTGGACAGGTGTCTTTTATACAGGTAACACAATGAGATTAGCAGCACTCCCTTTAAGAGACTGCTTCTAATCTCAGCTTGTTACCTGTATGAAAGACACCTGGGAGCCAGAAATCCTGCTGAATGATAGGGGATCAAATCCTTCTTTCCCTCATGAACATGCAGATCAGTCATCATTTGTTAGACGCATTTCTGCTGAATTTGTTGTTGTATTCTGTCTCTCAGTGTTACACCGAACATTCCATTGTTAGACCGATCATTTCTGTGTGAGGGGCGAACATTCCATTGTTAGACCGATCATTTCTGTGTGAGGGGCGAACATTCCATTGTTAGACCGATCATTTCTGTGTGAGGGGCGAACATTCACCATCAGCCGGGGAGCAAATACGCATTTCCTGCACTGTATATTTTGAAAATCAATCAATCCTGGTGTACTGACATCCAATCTCATTTCTTGAGTTCTTAAAATATCAGGACAGTACAAATCCCCCCAAATGTCAGGACGGTACAAATCCCTCCCAAATGTCAGGACAGTAAAAATCCCCCCAAATGTCAGGACAGTACAAATCTCCCCCAAATGTCAGGACGGTACAAATCCCCCCAAATGTCAGGACGGTACAAATCCCCCCAAATGTCAGGACGGTACAAATCCCCCCAAATGCCAGGACAGTACAAATCCCCCCAAATGTCAGGACGGTACAAATCCCCCCCAAATGTCAGGACAGTAAAAATCCCCCCAAATGTCAGGACAGTACAAATCTCCCCCAAATGTCAGGACGGTACAAATCCCCCCAAATGCCAGGACAGTACAAATCCCCCCAAATGTCAGGACGGTACAAATCCCCCCAAATGTCAGGACGGTACAAATCCCCCCAAATGTCAGGACGGTACAAATCCCCCCCAAATGTCAGGACAGTACAAATCCCCCCAAATGTCAGGACAGTACAAATCCCCCCAAATGTCAGGACGGTACAAATCCCCCCAAATGTCAGGACAATACAAATCCCCCCAAATGTCAGGACGGTACAAATCCCCCCCAAATGTCAGGACAGTACAAATCCCCCCAAATGTCAGGACAGTACAAATCCCCCCAAATGTCAGGACAATACAAATCCCCCCAAATGTCAGGACAATACAAATCCCCCCAAATGTCAGGATGGTACAAATCCCCCCAAATGACCCCTTTATAGAAAGTAGACAGTCTGAGGCATGTGATAAGGGGCATGGCAAATTTTTTGAAGTTGTAATTTTTTGTTACAATTTTTTGGGAAAATGAAGAAATTACATAAAATGAGGTTTTTCACATTTTATTTTTCCATCCTGTCATCAGTGCAGCGTCATCATATGACTGGTGTGGTGGTGATCAGGGACACCGACTGGTGAGAGTATGTTAATTAATAAATATATAAATAAATACAGTTTTATTTTATTTTTAAACATTTTGTAAAACTTCTTTTTTTTTCTTGTTTTAACTTTTTTTTTTTTACACACTTTCATCAGCGTAGTTCAGTGTCACCATAGTGACACTGTACTACTCTGGTGGTGGGGGAGGTGATCATTTTTTTTTCACACTTTAATTGCTGTTACAATAATGATCACTATGACAGCAATGTTTTGAACTTCCATGAATGGGTTTAATTCATAAGAGCTGTGATTACGAGTGATCTGTGATTGGCTACAGCTAATCACACGGTACAAGTGATGGGCAGCACAGTGGCTAAATGGTTGCTGCCCCTACATGTTTCGTCACCTGCACACATGACTTATTCAGAGGGGGATTATGATTGGACCACTCGCCGTTTGGAGTGTTTATATACCGCTCTCACCGCTATGATTTCTGAACCTCGTGGCGTCACCCAAAAGTCCCGCCCTACGTGTTTTGCTACTTGCATGCATGACTTCTTCAGGGAGATTATGATCAGATCGTGCACCGTTTGGAATGTTTATCTTTCCAGCGCCATTCTGTTGTAGACTGCTCCAAAAAGACTTCCTGACGCCGTTTTGTTGACTATTTTTGTTCCCCAGCATTAGATATATCCAAAAACCAATCAAGATTTCTAAGTATACAATCGGCAAGTAACAATAAAGACATACTGTGTGTGTGTGTGTGTGTGTGGGCAGCACAGCGGCTAAATGGTTAGCACTTCCGCCTGGCAGTACTAGCATCACTTGTTCAAATCTCAACCACAGCACCACCTGCCTGGAGTTTGCATGTTCTCCCTGTGCCTGCGTGGGTTTCCTCCAGGTACTCCGGTTTCCTCCCACACTCCAAAGACATGCTGGGAGGTTAATTGGCTCCTGTCTAAATTGTCCCTAGTATGTGTATGTATGAATGTGAGTTAGGGACCTTAGATTGTACGTTCCTCGGGGGTGGGGACTGATGTGAATGTACAATATATATGTAAAGCGCTGCGTAAATTAACGACGCTATAGAAGAACCTGAAATAAATATTATTATTATTATACAGGATTTATGGCGCCAACAGTTTGCTCAGCGCTTTACAATATAACGGGAGACAATACAGCAACAATACAGATCAATACAAGAGGGAAAGGAGGGCCCTCATCCTTGGAGCTTACAATCTAATACAGGGTACTGTGATTGTCCCAGCTACCATGTGATAACTGTAGGCCAATCACATCATCACAATACTAAGCACAGCTGTTACGAATGAAAACCATTCATTGTGCTTGCATTGTAGGATATTCAATACAAAGGATGGGACTTTCAGGGTGCATGAACATGAATACCAAACATATTAAAAAGATATATATATTTATTTATTTCAGGTACTTATATAGCGCCGTCAATTTACGCAGCACTTTACATATATATTGTACATTCACATCAGTCCCCGCCCCCGAGGAGCGTACAATCTAAGGTCCCTAACTCACATTTATACATACACATACTAGGGCCAATTTAGACAGGAGCCAATTAACCTCCCAGAATGTCTTTGGAGTGGGGGAGGAAACCGGAGTACCCAGAGTAAACCCACGCAGACACAGGGAGAACATTCAAACTCCAGGCAGGTGGTGCCGTGGTTGGCATTCGAACCAACAACCCTAGTGCTGCCAGGCGGAAGTGCTAACCATTTACCCACTGTGCTGCCCATTTTATTTCATATTTTTAAAACAAAAAAAGAAATACAAAAACATAAAAACAATTTCAGTACTAAGTGTGGAACCGAAATTTGAACTTGATTGTATAATTGTAGTTACTCCCTACATGTTTCGTTCTCACGGGCTTCTTCAGGGGAGATTTTTGAAGAAGCAGTCTAAAAGTATATCAAAAAAATGATACAATTACCTAACAACTTTAACGTATCCAATACAAACAGTGTAACAATCAAATATATATATATATATGGGACTGCATTGTAATCATGTGATCGCATAGTATTCGCATGATACCCCTGCCGCTCAAAGCAGCCAGGTGCCGGCAGCCGCAATCTGTTGTGTTCAAGGGAGCGGTATCAGTACGTGGTTGTGCCTAGCTGCGCCGCCCGTCCGCAGTATAATTATTGTGGTTGTTAAGATTTAAACATTTTATTTGCGATAGAAAGTGTGACGTTCATCTTTCAGTACTAAGTATGGAACCGAAATTTGAACTTGATTGTATAAATGTAGTTACTCCCTACATGTTTCGTCCTCATGGGCTTCTTCAGGGGAGATTTTTGAAGAAGCAGTCTAAAAGTATATCAAAAAAATTATACAATTACCAAACAACTTTAATGTATCCAATACAAACAGTGTATCAATCAAATATATATATATATATATATGGGACTGCATTGTAATCATGTGATTGCATAGTATTCGCATGATACCCCTGCCGCTCAAAGCAGCCAGGTGCCGGCAGCCGCAATCCGTTGTGTTCAAGGGAGCGGTATCAGTATGTGATTGTACCTAGCTGCGCCGCCCGTCCGCAGTATAATTATTGTGGTTGTTAAGATTTAAACATTTTATTTGCGATAGAAAGCGTGACGTTCATCATTCAGTACTAAGTGTGGAACCGAAATTTGAACTTGATTGTATAATTGTAGTTACTCCCTACATGTTTCGTCCTCACGGGCTTCTTCAGGGGAGATTTTTGAAGAAGCAGTCTAAAAGTATATCAAAAAAATTATACAATTACCAAACAACTTTAATGTATCCAATACAAACAGTGTATCAATCAAATATATATATATATATATATATATATATATGGGACTGCATTGTAATCATGTGATCGCGTAGTATTCGCATTATACCCCTGCCGCTCAAAGCAGCCGCAATCCGCTGTGTTCAAGGGAGCGGTATCAGTACGTGATTGTGCCTAGCTGCGCCGCCCGTCCACAGTATAATTATTGTGGTTGTTAAGATTTAAACATTTTATTTGTGACAGAAAGCGTGACGTTCATCTTTAATGTGATGCACATTGGCGCATGTTTGTTAACGCACCGCAAGGCTGTAAATGGGCCCTAAATCTCCGGGATTCCTGCCAGGCTCAGTGACTTGAAAACCTCCAGGCTACAAAGTCCTGATTTTTACTAATAATAATAAAATGTACAGAATGAATGCAAAAAAAAACAAAAAACTTTTATGTTTGTTGGGAAACAATTCTTTATGAGCCAATCGCATGTAAAACCTTTTTACATTGTTTATAAAAACAGTTTTTAGCGAAATGTTTGCAGTCGCAGGTCCTTGTTAGAATTTATTATCAGTATTGTTAACAGTTCAGGGTCAGATTTGTTTTATTTTCAGCAATAACAAAAGATCCTTTGAACACGAGCCCGTGAGCTTTTTTATAAGCGCAGGCGTTCCTATAAATTATAAAAACAAATAGCCAAGTTCATGAGAAGGAATCTATTAAAACACGTGTTAGTAATCATTTCTTTCTTTGCTCCAAATATAATCTTTTATTTGAAAACTTGTTTATGCCGTCATTTCTATATAAAAGGCTGTGCTGGAGACGCAGACAACGACGGCTGTGCAGATTTATAGCACAATATTCGACCCCACTATGGGTCGAGCACCGGAATATATCTCATCTACTACCCACTGTTAAAATTGTATCCAAATGCATTAATAAATAAAGATCATATTAAAGGCATATTGTAGTTGTTACAAGGAAAAACACAAATATATGTATACACTGTATTGCCAAAAGTGTTGGTTGGCTGGCCTTTCCATGCACATGAATTTTCATGGACTCCCAGTCTTAGTCCGTAGGGTTCAATATTGAGTTGGCCCCGCCCTTTCCACGCACATGACCTTTAATGGCCTCCCAGTCTTAGTCCATAGGGTTCAATATTGAGTTGGCCCCGCCCTTTCCACGCACATGAATTTTAATGGACTCCCAGTCTTAGTCCGTAGGGATCAATATTGAGTTGGCCCCTCCCTTTCCACACACATGACCTTTAATGGCGTCCCAGTCTTAGTCCGTAGGGTTCAGTATTGAGTTGGCCCCGCCCTTTCCACGCACATGACCTTTAATGGCCCCCCAGTCTTAGTCCGTAGGGTTCAATATTGAGTTGGCCGGCCTTTCCACGCACATGACCTTTAATGGCCACCCAGTCTTAGTCCATAGGGTTCAATATTGAGTTGGCCCCACCCTTTCCCCGCACATGACCTTTAATGGCCTCCCAGTCTTAGTCCGTAGGGTTCAATATTGAGTTGGCCCCGCCCTTTCCATGCACATGACCTTTAATGGCCCCCCAGTCTTAGTCCATAGGGTTCAATATTGAGTTGGCCCCGCCCTTTCCACACACATGACCTTTAATGGCCCCCCAGTCTTAGTCCGTAGAGTTCAATATTGAGTTGGCCCCGCCCTTTCCACACACATGACCTTTAATGGCCCCCCAGTCTTAGTCCGTAGAGTTCAATATTGAGTTGGCCCCGCCCTTTCCACACACATGACCTTTAATGGCCCCCCAGTCTTAGTCCGTAGGGTTCAATATTGAGTTAGCCCCGCCCTTTGCAGCTATAACAGCTTCAACTCTTCTGGGAAGGCCGTCCACAAGGTTTAGGAGGGTGTCTATGGGAAGGTTGGACCATTCTTCCAGAAGCACATTTGTCAGGTCAGGCACTGATGTCGGGGGAGGAGGCCTGGCTCGCAGTCTCCGCTCTAATTCATCCCAAAGGTGTTCTATGGGGTTGAGGTCAGGACTCTGTGCAGGACAGTCAAGTTCCTCCACCCCAAACTGGTCCTCCATGTCTTTATGGACCTTGCTTTGTGCACTGGTGCGCAGTCATGTTGGAACAGGAAGGAGCCATCCCCAAACTCTTCCCACAAAGTTGGGAGCATGAAATTGTCCAAAATGTCACCTTAAGAGTTCCCTTCCCTGGAACTAGGGGGCCAAGCCCACCCCCTGAGGAACAGCCCCACACCATAATCCCCTCTCCACCAAACTTTACACTTGGCACAATGCGATCAGACAAGTACCGTTCTCCTGGCCACCGCCAAACCCAGACATGCCCATCGGATGGTCAGAAAGAGAAGCGTGATTGCTCACTCCAGAGAATACCTCATCACGGCTCTAGAGTCCAGTGGCGGCATGCTTTACACCATGGCATCCACCGCTTTGTTGGTAACATTAAAGACAACTATTGCTCCTCTGTTCCATTGGTCCCCTTGGAAAGAGTTACTATGCTGAGGAACAAAGTGCAGCATCTGTGTCACGCACGCACTCAGCATGAGACATCGTAGCCATTGTTCTTGTTTGAAAGGGACATGCGGTTTTACACCTCTTAGTTCTTGCTACCACCTAAAGGAACCTGGTCACATCTAGTCAGTGAACCTTTCCTGCTTTCAGCAGCTAATTGTGAGTATCCCAGATATTTACCTGGTGTTCCCTATTAAGGTGCAGTGAAACATGTCAGAGCCTAAGCGGATCAGTCCCGCTGCATCGTGTCTCTCCAGCTCATGATCCACCAACAGTTCCAGGGCAGCCTACAGTTTCACTCCAAAGTGATCCAACACTGAAAGCCTAGATGGTTGTCCCTTGCTTGAATCTATACACTCCTTGGAGTCTTCTTAGCTCTTTTAGGTGTGGCCCTCTCATCTGCCTTATCTAGGGTGAAGTTCTCGTAGGATTTTTTGGGTCAACAAGTAGTAATGCTGACTCTGAATAAAGAGGCTGTAATATACTTATACACTTTCCATTCCAGAATCTTTTTCAGACATTCCTGAAGCCATAGCTGCCACTAGGCCTTCTTCTGCAGAGGCATTCTCTAACAAAGAGTCTCACAAGTCTATGGTGGATGACTTTGTTCTTGAAGAGCCCCAATCAGCTGACTTATAGATAACATATTGACGCTGTGTGAGCCACCTTTAAGGTGGAACAGCCTGTAGCCCCTACAAGTGGTGTTACAAGGCTGGGAATGCTAAAAGGCCCCAAGACTCATAAAACATTTCCAGCGCACTCCTTACTGAAACCTGTTCTATACAAAAAGTGGACAGTTCTGAAAACAACACATTATTCGGAATATCTAGGTCTTGTTGTAGACACAACCCAGGCTAAAGTTTTTATTCCTCCAGAAAAATGTCTGACTCTCCGCTCCCAGACTTGGACTCCAGGAACCTTTCAACTGTGATTTGAATTAGAGTTCTGGGATTGATGGTAGCCTCCATCAAGTTCCAATTGTCCAATTCTACTTCAGAACCCTTCAACACAAAATTCTGTCATCATGCAACAGAGTGGTTCAATCTCTGGACAAACCAAATCGCCTACCATTGAAGACTAGATTATCCCTGGTTTAGTGGCTCACAAATCCAGCTCTGGAGTCTGGGAAATCCTTCTTCCCACCTGTCTTGAGTGATCTCAACAACAGATGCAAGTCTGAAGGGCTGGGAGGGAATCCTAGACACCTTGTGGTTGCAGGACATAGAACTTGGAGGAACCCTGTCTTCCTGTCAACTTTATGGAGCTCTGAGCGATTTGGCTGACCCTGCAACACTGGACACCATGACTATAAAGTCGTCTGATCAGGATTCAGTTGGACAATGCCATGACAGTGATGTCCACCATCAGGGAAAATACAGATATCTTCGTGCAGCAAAAGAGGTAGAAATTATTCTAGCCTGGGAAGACCTCCAAGTTCCAGACTTGTCACCTGGTAACATTCCAGGCATAGACAATTGCAAGGCAAACTACCTCAGCCAGCAGCATGTAGACCTGGCGGATTGGCCAATACAGCTGAAAGTGTTTCAAGACCTGTGTCACAGCTGGAGTATGGCAAAAGTGGATCTTCTGACCTCCAGATTCAACAGCAAACTGAACAGATCCACTGGCAAAATCAGTGGAAGTTCTGGTGGCTCCATGGGATCAGTACAACTTGATCTATGCCTTTTTTCTCCTCCTTCCTTGTGTTCTTCAAAGGATCGAGATGGAGGGCATTCCTGGGGATACTCATAGCAAGACCTGTGTCGAAGCTGGGGGATGGCAATAGTGGATCTCTTGGCCTTCTGATTCAACAGCAAACTGAACAGATCCACTGGCAAAATCAGTGGAAGTTCTGGGGGCTCCATGGGATCAGTACAACTTGATTTATGTCTTTCCTCCTCCTTCCTTGTGTTCTTCAAAGGATCGAGATGGAGGGCATTTGTCAGGGCAGGAGCTGAGGAACGGACAGGCAGGCCTAACAATGTAACGCACTGGCTGACGACAACCACCACCCACAGACCGAAGTCCCTCAGGGCGCGGAGTCTAAGTCCCAGGCTGCCCTTCACCAGGGCCCCTGATGGTGGGGATGGACTTGACGCAGCCAGGAACCAGGTCGCAGCCCTCGAGACACCTCAGCTGCTTTAATGGTCGCCGCCAATGGCGTGTAGCTGGTGGAAGAGACAAAAGAGTAGTCAGACAAGCCGGGGTCAACAACAACAGGACAAAACAGTACAGGACAGCAGACGAGAATCACAGGTCACGAGCCGGGTTCAGCAACAGAGGGTCAGATCAAAGGAGAATACAAAGAATAGTCAAGTCACAAGCCGAATCAGATACCAGGAGAGTCACGAGAGTCAGAACAGAGTAATAGCAACACAAAGACACAAAACACAAGTGCAAAGAGCATGTGCGGGCCACAGGCTTATATGTCATCAGCCACACCCCTCTGGGGGATGGACCACAGAAACCTGAAGGCATAAAAGGATTCCCATCATGCACAGCAGAATCCAAGATGGAGGCCAGCACATAGAGTAACATAACCTCAGGGAAAAGGTAGGACCTTGACAGTACCTCCTCCTCAAGGGCTCCTCCCCCTCAGCGGCTCAACAAAAGGTTTCTGAGGAAAGCGGGTATGAAAAGCGCGGAGGAGGGCAGGAGCATGGACATCCGCGGAAGGAACCCAGGAACGCTCCTCGGGACCATAACCGCGCCAATGAACCAGGAACTATAATCGACCGCGCACCAATCGAGAGTCCAGGATCCGGCTCACCTCATACTCCTCATGACCGTCAACCCGGACAGGATGGGGCCGAGGAAGAGAGGTAGTGAAGCGATTGCAGATCAGAGGTTTCAACAGGGAAACATGAAAGATATTGGAGATCCGCATCCCAGACGGAAGGGCTAAGGCATAGGCCACCGGATTCACTTTGCGGAGAATGCGGAAAGGACCGACAAAACGGGGAGCTAGTTTGGGTGTGGGCACCCGAATATTGAGGTTGCGAGTAGACAACCACACCCGATCGCCGACCTGGTATGAAGGAGCGGGCAACCGTCTGCGATCAGCCTGGAACTTCTGGCGCTGAGCTGAGTCCCTTAAGGCCCTCTGGATCTGCCCCCATGAAGAACGCAGGGCAGCAAGATGGTTCTCCACAGCCGGAATGTCCTGTGGTGAGAACCTCTCCGGTAATACCGCGGGTTGGAACCCATAGTTGGCCATGAAGGGAGACATCCCGGAGGAGGAGTTGACCTCCGAGTTCCTGGCAAACTCTGCCCACGGCAGGAGATCGGCCCAAGCGTCCTGATGGTCTGAAATATAACACCGAAGGAATTGTTCTAAGGCCTGATTGGAACGCTCCGCAGCCCCATTGGACTGCGGGTGGTAGGCTGAAGAAAAGGAGAGACTAATACCCAACTGGGAGCAGAAGGCGCGCCAGAATCTGGACACGAACTGACTCCCGCGGTCTGAGACAATCACCTTAGGTAACCCATGCAGGCGAAAAATCTCCCTGGAAAAGACCGTGGCCAGTTCTTGCGCTGTGGGTAATTTCCTGAGTGGAATGCAATGGCACATCTTGGAAAACCGATCGACGATCATGAGGATGACTGTATGACCCCGAGACACCGGGAGGTCTACAATAAAGTCCATCCCTAGATGTGACCAAGGACGCTCCCCATTGGGAATGGGTTGCAGAAGACCCAAAGGGAGATGCCGTGGAGACTTATTCTGGGCACAGATCGAACATGCCGCTACATAAGAGGCAATGTCGGCACGGAGGGTTGGCCACCAGAATAAGCGAGAGACGACCCAACACAGCTGGTTCTTCCCCGGATGCCCGGCAGTTTTGGCGTTATGGTAGGTACGCAGCAGGCGGGTGCGCAATCCCTCGGGTACGAAACATCTACCCTCCGGCTTCCCGGGAGGAGCATCAGTTTGAGCCGCCAAAATCTGCTCCCCAAGGGGAGAGGTCAGACTGGTGCGAATGGCAGCCAGGATCTGATCTGGAGGTATAAGTGAGATTGGCTCAGAGTCCTCCCTGGACAACTCAGAGTATTGCCGTGATAACGCATCAGCCCTGACATTCTTGGAACCAGGCAAATATGAAACCACATAGTTGAAGCGTGACAAGAACAGAGCCCATCTGGCCTGGCGGGGTGTCAATCTCTTGGCCTCCGAAAGATAAGTCAGGTTCTTGTGATCGGTAAGAATGAGGACCGGAACCGCGGATCCCTCGAGCAGGTGCCTCCATTCCTTGAGAGCCAGAATGATGACCAACAACTCCCGATCTCCAATCTGGTAGTTGCACTCAGCCGAGGAAAGCTTCCTGGAGTAGAACCCGCAGGGAAGTAGGGGTCCATCGGGCGACCGACGCTGAGACAGGAGAGCCCCTACTCCCGTCTCGGAAGCATCAACTTTGAGGACGAAGGGCAACCCAGGATTGGGATGCGAAAGAATCGGAGCCGAAGCAAAGGCAGCTTTCAGAGCCTCGAAAGCTATGATGGCCTCGGATGGCCACTCGTGAGGGTTACTCCCCTTCTTGGTTAGGTCAGAGAGAGGCTTTGCCAATGTGGAGAAGTTCCTGATGAACTTCCGATAGTAGTTGGCAAAACCCAGAAAGCGCTGAATGGGCCGAAGACCATTGGGACGAGGCCACTGCAGAACCGCCGCAACCTTCTGAAGGTCCATGGAAAATCCCTCCGCGGAAATTATGTAGCCCAAAAAGGCAACCTGGGATCGATGGAACTCGCACTTCTCGAGTTTACAAAAGAGTCTGTTCTCACGCAATCGTTGCAGCACCTGCTTGACATCCTGGACATGGGACTCCATGGAGGTAGAGTAAACCAAGATGTCATCCAGGTAAACCACTACGCACTGCTGCAACAAATCACGAAGGACATCGTTTATGAATTCCTGGAACACCGCGGGCGCGTTACACAATCCGAAGGGCATCACCAGGTATTCGTAGTGACCGGTTCTGGTGTTAAACGCGGTCTTCCACTCATCCCCCTGTCTGATCTGTACGACGTTGTACGCCGCCCTAAGGTCGAGTTTGGTAAAGACTGTTGCTCCCTTAAGGCGGTCGAACAACTCAGAAATCAAAGGAATTGGATATGCATTTTTAATGGTAATCCGATTGAGACCCCTATAATCGATGCAGGGCCTCAATTCACCACCTTTCTTCTTTACGAAAAAAAAACCCGCTCCTGCTGGGGAAGTAGACTTACGAATGTGCCCCCGGGAAAGCACATCCACAACTTACTCCTCCATGGCCTTATTCTCCGCAACCGAGAGAGGGTACACCCTGCCACGTGGAGGAGTGGCCCCGGGTTGCAAGGATATGGCGCAGTCGTAAGGATGATGCGGTGGTAAGGTACCAGCGCGTACCTTATCAAACACATCCCGGTACTCCCCATAGTCGGTGGGCAACGCAGAGTCTGAGGAGGCACACAATACCTTAACCGGCCCCCGGATGCACCCGGCCCCACACTGTGGAGACCATGAGAGAATCTCGGCTGTTTGCCAATTGAAGGTTGGATTGTGCCTCTGGAGCCAGGGATACCCCAAAACCACCGAATAGTGTGGGGAAGAAATCACCTGAAAACAGGCCAACTCCCTGTGAACAGCCCCAATGGCCACCTCTATTGGCAGAGTCTCGTGGGTAACCTGCGGCGGTTGCAGGGGCCTGCCATCTATTGCTTCGAGAACCAATGGGGCAGCACAAGCCTGCAGGGGAATGGAGTGCTGTGCAGCAAACGAGCTGTCCAAGAACAACCCACCGGCCCCAGAGTCTACCAACGCCTGGGCCGTCACCGAGCCCCCCGTCCAAGAAAGGACCACGGTGATCAGTGGCTTATCCTTGCGGAACTCCGGGGACGAGGAAACTCCACCCAAGATCTGTCCCCGACATGATCTCAGGTGCGAGCGTTTCCCGGACGGACCGGACAAGACTGCCGAAAGTACCCACAGTACAGGCAGCGACCCTCCCGACGCCGAGCGGCCCGCTCCCCCTCGGAAAGGCGAGCAAACCCCAGCTGCATGGGTTCCCCACCAGACAAGCTATCCCCAGGAGGCGTGGGAGGAGAGGGAGGAACGGGTGGGACAGAAAACGCAGGTGCCAGTCGATTGGAAGGCCTCCGCAGGCGTTCCTTGAGTGAAGGCCTCTCCCTGAGCCTGGTGTCAATCAGGATCAGGAAAGAGATGAGCTCCTCCAACACCACAGGCAGTTCCTTAGCTGCAATCTCGTCCTTCAATGTGTCAGAAAGACCATGGGAAAACGCAGCCACCAGAGCCTCATTGTTCCAACCGACCTCTGCCGCCAGGGTACGAAACTCTATAGCGTACTCGGCCACGGTCCGTGAACCCTGATGCATGGTCATGAGCAGCTTGGCCGCCAAGGCGGAACGAGCCGGTACTTCGAATACCCTACGGAAGGCATCGACAAAACCGGAAAAATCTTGAATCACCGGGTCGTTCCTCTCCCATAAGGGATTTGCCCAGGCCAAGGCCTTGTCTGAGAGTAGTGAAATTAGGAACCCCACCTTTGACCTCTCAGACGGAAAGGCGTGGGGTATTAATTCAAAATAAATACCCACCTGGTTGAGGAACCCACGACACTGACTCGGCTCACCCCCAAAGCGCTGTGGAAGAGGGGCAGAACCAGTCATACCTCTGGGCGCCGCTGATGCAGCCGTCGAGGTGGTGGACGCAATAGGCGGAGGAGCAGCGGGAGAGACCACCGGAGCGACTACCGGCCTAATAGCACCAGGAGCAAGGTGTGCAGTGCGTGCAAGCAGAGTTTGCAACGCCTGAGCGAACTGATCCAACAGGTGATCCTGTTGATCGAGTCTGGCGACTAGCATTGGGAGCGAAGGCGTGCCTGCACCATCAGGGTTCATGGCACTTGTGTAATGTCAGGGCAGGAGCTGAGGAACGGACAGGCAGGCCTAACAATGTAACGCACTGGCTGACGACAACCACCACCCACAGACCGAAGTCCCTCAGGGCGCGGAGTCTAAGTCCCAGGCTGCCCTTCACCAGGGCCCCTGATGGTGGGGATGGACTTGACGCAGCCAGGAACCAGGTCGCGGCCCCCGAGACACCTCAGCTGCGGTAATGGCCGCCGCCAATGGCATGTAGCTGGTGGAAGAGACAAAAGAGTAATCAGACAAGCCGGGGTCAACAACAACAGGACAAAACAGTACAGGACAGCAGACGAGAATCACAGGTCACAAGCCGGGTTCAGCAACAGAGGGTCAGATCAAAGGAGAATACAAAGAATAGTCAAGTCACAAGCCGAATCAGATACCAGGAGAGTCACGAGAGTCAGAACAGAGTAATAGCAACACAAAGACACAAGACACAAGTGCAAAGAGCATGTGCGGGCCACAGGCTTATATGTCATCAGCCACGCCCCTCTGGGGGATGGACCACAGAAACCTGAAGGCATAAAAGGATTCCCATCATGCACAGCAGAATCCAAAATGGACGCCAGCACATGGAGTAACATAACCTCAGGGAAAAGGTAGGACCTTGACAGCATTCCTGGTGATTCTCATAGCAAGACCTGTGTCGCAGCTGAGGGATGGCGAAAGTGGATCTCCTGGCCTCCAGACTCAACAGCAAACTGAACAGATCCACTGGCAAAATCAGTGGAAGTTCTGGTGGCTCCATGGGATCAGTACAACTTGATCTATGCCTTTTTTCTCCTCCTTCCTTGTGTTCTTCAAAGGATCGAGATGGAGGGCATTCCTGGTGATTCTCATAGCAAGACCTGTGTCGCAGCTGGGGGATGGCGAAAGTGGATCTCCTGGCCTCCAGACTCAACAGCAAACTGAACAGATCCACTGGCAAAATCAGTGGAAGTTCTGGTGGCTCCATGGGATCAGTAAAACTTGATTTATGCCTTTCCTCCTCCTTCCTTGTGTTCTTCAAAGGATCGAGATGGAGGGCATTCCTGGTGATTCTCATAGCACCGACTAGGCCAGGTAGATGTGGTACTCTAATCTGATCAAACTTCTTGCAGACACAATGTGGGCCCACCCAAGTCACCCACATCTCCATTACCAAGGAGTGGTTTACCATGAAATCCCAGGTGTTCTCTTGAATACTGTAATCCCTACGCTATGAAACGCTAGAAAGTCTACATCTCACAAGTATCCCATTGAACATGAAAGGCTTATATCCCTTGGTGAGAAGAAACAAGATCTTAGGAAGAACCATACATTTTCTTAGGCTTGGATCATCATTTGGTTCTCAGTTCTATGGGCAATTGTCAGGGCAGGGGCTGTGGAACGGACAGGCAGGCCTAGTGGCAGGGTAACGCACTGACTGACGACAACCACCACCCACAGACCGAAGTCCCTCAGGGCACGGAGTCTAAGTCCCAGGCTGCCCTTCACCAGAGCCCCTGATGGTGGGGATGGACTTGACTCAGCCAGGAACCAGGTCGCGGCCCCCGAGACACCCCGGCTGTGGCAATGGCCGCTTCCAATGGCGTGTAGCTGGTAGGAATGACAATAGTGTATTCAGGCAGGCCGGGTCAACAACAACGGGACAAAATGGTACAGAAACAGTGGACAAGAATCACAGGTCACGGGCCGGGTTCAGCAACGGAAGGTCAGATCAAAGGAAAACACAGAGAATGGTCTTAGTCACAAGCCGAGTCAGATTCCAGGAGAGTCACGAGAGTATACACAGAGCTGTAGCGACACAAGACACAAGTGCAAAGGGCATGTGCGGATCACAGGCTTATATGTACTCAGCCACACCCTTCTGGGGGATGGACCTCAGAGACCTGAAGGCATAAAAGACTCCCACCATGCTTTGCAGAAACCCAAGATGGACGCCAGCACATGAAGCAGCACAATCTCTGGGAAAAGGTAAGACCTTGACAGCAATTCTTGGCCCATATTTCCAAGACCGTTAGACTCCCATTCTTTGGTTAAGACATAACCTCAGTATATTTTTCGGAAATAGACAAAGTTGTTAATAAGCTGTCATTTTATTATCGTACAGGTCAGACATTTTAAACTCTAAAAACTATTTCTGCCTAGAGTTCTTCTTTAAAGGATGGCTTTAACTCTTGAAACTTTTCCTTCTACTATAAAGAAAAACCTAATTATGTTTCCGCTCAGCAGACAGGTGATATGGGCTGGAAAATGAGAATTCCGACTGAAGTGCTTCAACCTGGCAAAGAATGACCTTAGGACACACATAGATCTCGCTTATCCTTTTCACCGCTTTCTTTATTAAGAAAAAGAGGGTCTTAATATCCCACACATTTGAACGCAGCACAGCCCTGCTGCTTTTCTTAACACAACTTTGACCTCTGCCCCCCCGTGAGCATCACAAATTCTGGAATAATTTGGAAAAATGGTCAATACAATACTCTTGGTAATAGAGAAAAGTTGCAGTACAACTGATAAATGACGTCTGGTTGCACGTTCCAGCGTTCGAATTTCTCCTTCTATTTTCCAGATGAGGGTCCAGCTGAGTGACTAATTTCTTTAGACGCTTGATACACAAAAGGATTTAGCCGGTGGAATGGTGGTTACAAATGCTAATAACCCAGAGAGAGAATTCTTTACAACGTTTAAACCTCGGGGCTGGAAATAAATTCTGACCCCAGTTCAATACAATTACCGCACCTGACTCCGCTACTTAATGATTCTTTCTTAAGAGGGATTCAAGGTGCACACTTTGAACCTGCACTCCATAGAAATCCATCTCCTTGTCTGCAGACATTTCCATCTAAAAACGCAGAACAAAACCTGGTCATTGTTTTTGAACAGCTAATTAATCAAGCTGATTATGTGCCTCTTGCAGGAGTGACTTGTCAGGTTTTCTTTAATTCCAACCATGTGTTTCTGGGAATTATAAACTAGTCATACATGGATATCTCTTTAAAGAGAACCTGTGGTTTAGCCATTTAGGACATTTAGGAAAAGGCAATTTGTTTGCCCCCTGTAACGGAACCGGACCCCGACTGCGCTAGGGTATTTCCGTTCGACTCCCGCTTCCCTGTCCGAACACAGATCCACAGACCCCACCGCTGACCATACAGGAAATAGACAGCACCAGACTCTCTTAAGACAGGAAGTCAACTCCTTTATTTTAACACAAGCACAAGATATATACACAGGGCGGGGAAATACAACCAGGAACAGGAAACACATCAGCAGGCCGCCCCACCAGGGGGAAGGGCTACAGGAAACACCCCCCACCAAACCAAGACACAGAACAAAGGGATGCAGCACATGGCATTGAACAATGAACAACCCCCACACCAATACACAAACATTACATCCCATAATAGTTTGCTAGAACAATGGGATGCAGCCGCATGGCAGAGAACAATGGACAATCCCCACACCAATATTAGACCATTTCACCCTGTACCCCTAACAGGCACAGGGTTCCTTACACATAAGAGGAATATGGGGAGCTGATACAGGGGTCCCCCCACCCCCAGAAGTCACTCCTGTCACACCCCCCCTCTATTCTTTTAGCAGGAAAGACTGAGTTCTTCTGGGTATGAATGAACATGTGACTCACTCCACTTCTGCTCCATTGCCATCTATTACAGTTTGTGATCTTCCGTGGTTATATGAGTGCAGCGCAGCTTAGAAATCATCACATGGTGCTTAGTCTTGAAGATAATGGGGTTGATTCACTAAAGAAAACTCAATCCCCTTCTTCTTTATCCCCATATATTGTCCCTTATGCACAGGAACTGTTCTCTTGCTCATCCCTTCAATTGATATGTTAAAGGAAGCTGTCAGGATCGAAATACAGAAGTTGTTAGTGTTGACTTGTTTTTGAAGGTTCACTTTAATGGTCCCTATATTTCTTGTGCTCCCCTAGCACATTTTCTAGCCAAAAAGATTAGGTTCTTCTGGGAATGGATGAACAAGTGACTTACTCCCCTTCTGCTCTATTTCCATCTATTACAGTTTGTGATCTTCTGTGGTTATATGAGTGCAGTGCAGCATAGAAATCATCACATGGTATATTTTCCCTTAAAGCACAGGAACTTCTCTCTTGCTCATCTCTTCATTTTATATGTTAAAGGAACCTTTGAGGATGGAAATACAGAAGCTGTCACTGATGACTTGTTTTTGAAGGTGCTACAGGGCTAGCATGCTTATCTTTCCTCCACCGCTTGGTGAATCTCTGTGGTTTACCTATTTAGGAAAAAACAGCAGGTTCACTTTAATGGCCCCACAGTCCTTGTTCTCGCCCACCACTCTTTTCAGCAGAAAAGACTGGGTTCTTCTGGGAATGGATGAACATGTGACTCACTCTCCTTCTACTCCATTCCCATCTGTTCCAGTTTGTGATCTCCCGTGGTTATATAAGTGCAGTGCAGCATTGAAATCCTTACATGATGCTTAGTCTTGAAGATAATGGGGACAAGTTACTCAAGAAAACACAATCCCCTTCTTCTTTATTCCCATATATTGTCCCTTAAAACCAGGAACTTCTCACTTTTGTATCCCCTCAATGTATATGCGTGTTTTGTACTCCCCGACCACTCATTCAGCAGACACGACTGGGTTCTTCTGGGTATGGATGAACATGTGAACAGGTGGTAGTACAGGTATGTCAAAGGAACCTGTCAGGATGGAAATATACAAGCTGTTACTGCTGACTTGTTTTTGGAGGTGTTCCAAAACTAGAATGCCTATCTTTCCTTCACCGCCAGGTAAGTCACCAGTCATAACACAAGTGGGTGCATTTCCGATGCCAGGGTGGGATACCTAACATGCCCATCCCTAATCTGGGTGAGCAATTGACCAAGTAGTGAGAAAAGGATATAGAAGGATATAGAAGCATTCCCAAGAGCATTCACCGTCACAAGCAAGTTAGAAATGGCAGCCTCTCTATTCATTGGTAGATAGAAACCCACTCAGGGTTAGGCCTAGGGTACAAATATTACGGTTGCCTCATGTTCACGGACAGAATTCCATTCTTTAATGCCGGTCTGCCTCTTCCAAACTATTTTAATAAAGTAGAACACATTCATAGGATGGAAAATGCGTATTACATAATAAATTACCCAACAGTCACCCAAATGATCCTTGAAGGAACTTTGGCACTATTCTAGAGATAATAGTTTATTGGCGCTATTATGCCAGATAACAACTGCCAATAATTTATCTCCCTTTTTTTTACTTCATTTCAATTTTCTTCCATTGACTAAGCATGTCAGTAGGATTGTGGAATGAGTTAGTGGCTAGGTGGTTATATTCTTTTTTTTTTAATTTTAGTCTAGTGATTCTCAATTGCACATGTGTGATGAGGACATAGTGACTGTTAGTTTAAGCTATAAAGTCTGTAAAAGAGAGAAAAAAAAAAAAAAAAAAATATATATATATATATATATATATATACAGAATATATACAGTGGGGCAAAAAAGTATTTAGTCCGCCACCAATTTTGCAAGTTCTCCCACTTACAAAGATGAGAGAGGCCTGTAATTGGCATCATAGGGAGACCTCAACTATGAGAGACAAAATGAGAAAACAAATCCAGACAATCACATTGGCTGATCTGGAAAGAATTTATTTGCAAATTATGGTGGAAAATAAGTATTTGGTCACCTACAAACAAGCAAGATTTCTGGCTCTCACAGACCTGTACCTTCTTCTTTAAGAGGCTCCTCTGTCCTGCACTCATTACCTGTATCAATGGCACCGGTTTGAACTTGTTATCAGTATAAAAGACACCTGTCCACAACCTCAAACAGTCACACTCCAAACTCCACTATGGTGAAGACCAAAGAGCTGTCGAAGGACACCAGAAACAAAATTGTAGACCTGCACCAGGCTGGGAAGACTGAATCTGCAATAGGCGAGCAGCTTGGTGTGAACAAATCAACTGTGGGAGCAATAATTAGAAAATGGAAGACATACAAGACCACTGATAATCTCCCTCGATCTGGGGCTCCACGCAAGATCTCACCCCGTGGGGTCAAAATGATCACAAGAACAGTGAGCAAAAATCCCAGGACCACACGGGGGGACCTAGTGAATGACCTGCAGAGAGCTGGGACCAACGTAACAAAGGCTACCATCAGTAACACACTACGCCGCCAGGGACTCAAATCCTGCAGTGCCAGACGTGTCCCCCTGCTTAAGCCAGTACATGTCCGGGGCCCGTCTGAAGTTTGCTAGAGAGCATTTGGATGATCCAGAAGAGGATTGGGAGAATGTCATATGGTCAGATGAAACCAAAATAGAACTGTTTGGTAGAAACACAACTCGTCGTGTTTGGAGGAGAGAGAATGCTGAGTTGCATCCAAAGAACACCATACCTACTGTGAAGCATGGGGGTGGCAACATCATGCTTTGGGGCTGTTTCTCCGCAAAGGGACCAGAATGACTGATCCATGTACAGGACAGAATGAATGGGGCCATGTATCGGGAGATTTTGAGTGCAAACCTCCTTCCATCAGCAAGGACATTGAAGATGAAACGTGGCTGGGTCTTCCAACATGACAATGATCCCAAACATACCGCCCGGGCAACGAAGGAGTGGCTTCGTAAGAAGCATTTCAAGGTCCTGGAGTGGCCTAGCCAGTCTCCAGATCTCAACCCCATAGAAAACCTTTGGAGGGAGTTGAAAGTCCGTGTTGCCCAGCGACAGCCCCAAAACATCACTGCTCTAGAGGAGATCTGCATGGAGGATGGGCAACATACCAGCAACAGTGTGTGCCAACCTTGTGAAGACTTCCAGGAAACGTCTGACCTCTGTCATTGCCAACAAAGGATATATAACAAAGTATTGACATGAACTTTTCATATTCACCAAATACTTATTTTCCACCATAATTTGCAAATAAATTCTTTCTAAATCATCCAATGTGATTGTCTGGATTTGTTTCCTCATTTTGTCTCTCATAGTTGAGGTCTCCCTATGATGCCAATTACAGGCCTCTCTCATCTCTGTAAGTGGGAGAACTTGCACAATTGGTGGTGACTAAATACTTTTTTGCCCCACTGTATATATATATATGCCGTATAAGACGCACCTGACCATAAGACGCACCTAGGTTTTAGAGGCAGAAAACAGGAAAAAAAAATTCTGAACTAATGGACTGCAGACACAGTACAGGAGATGACCAGAGACTGCGGACAAAGCACAGGGATGACCAGAGACTGCGGACACAGTACAGGAGATGACCAGAGACTGCGGACAGCACAGGGATGACCAGAGACTGCGGACACAGTACAGGAGATGACCAGAGACTGCGGACAGTACAGGAGATGACCAGAGACTGCGGACAAAGCACAGGGATGACCAGAGACTGCGGACAGCACAGGGATGACCAGAGACTGCGGACAGCACAGGGATGACCAGAGACTGCAGACACAGTACAGGAGATGACCAGAGACTGCGGACACAGTACAGGAGATGACCAGAGACTGTGGACAGTACAGGAGATGACCAGAGACTGTGGACAGCACAGGGATGACCAGAGACTGTGGACAGCACAGGGATGACCAGAGACTGCGGACAGTACAGATGACTGCTGACCTTTGGGGAGGTGGGGAGCGGGTACCTGAATTTGACAGGTACCCGCTCTTACTTCCGCAGAGTTTTTGTTTGATCTTACCTGTTCCTCGATCCAGCCGCGCGCTGTCTTCCCGGCTTCTGTAATGGCGCTCGGCATGACAGCCGGGTGCCCAGTGCGCATGAGCGAGAAGCACTTGCGCTTTGTGATTGATCAGGTGCCTTCTGGGATCTGTCATGTGTCCCAGGTACCGCCTTACCATTCACAAAAAGCACCGCTTCTTGCGCATGCGCACTTGGCACCCGGATGTCATGCCCACACTACAGAAGCCGGAAGACAGCACGCCGCTGGATAGAGGAACAGGTAAGGTCCCGCTGCAGAGCTGAGCGGCCGGCCCGGTATTCTGACACGGCCGCGGTGGAAATACCGGACCGGCCACTTCATATTCACCCCATAAGACGCACTGACATTTCCGACACAAGTGCGTCTTATACGGCGAAAAATACGGTATATACATATATATATATATATATTTTTTTTTTTTTTTTTTTTCTCTTTTACAGACTTTATAGCTTGAACTAACAGTCCCTATGTCCTCATCACACATGTGAAATTGAGAATCACTAGACTAAAATTAAAAAAAATATATATATATATACCGTATATTTTTATTTTTCTCTCTTTTACAGATATCTATATCTATATCATAGTACTGTGCACAAATCTTAGGCAGTTGTGAAAAAAAATGGAACCTAATTTTTAGTTACCTCCAGGTCCTTAAAGTCACACAGCTCCACCCTAAGTGGGCTTTCATGATGTGACTGGCTTAGGGGTCCCTAGCAAAAAAAAAAAAAGAAAACTAAAATTAAAAAGGCTAGTTTTTGGACTCTTGTGAAAAAATTGCTGAAATTGAAGAATGCTTTCAGGAGTGTTGATAGTCTCTTTTTTATCAATTAAAGCGGAGTTCCAGCCCCCCCCCCCCCCCTTGCCCTCTTCTAGGTAGACTTGCACACAGTTTTTGAAGGAACTCTGCAGGTAGGTTGTTCCAGACATCTTGGAGAACTAAGCCCAGATCTTCTGTGGATGTGGGCTGCCTCCAATCCTTCTTTTTCTTCATGGAATCCTATACAAACTCCATAATGTTGGTATCCCGGCTCTGTGGGGGCCAAACCATCACTTCCAGGACTCCTTGTTCTTCTTTACACTGAAGACAGTTCTCAATGACATTGGCTGTATGTTTGGGGTCATTCACATCAGTCCCTAACCCTCAAGGGGCGTACAATCCAAGGTCCCTAACCCTCAAGGGGCGTACCATCTAAGGTCCCTAACCCTCAAGGGGCGTACAATCTAAGGTCCCTAACCCTCATATCCGGTCTCCCCGGACCCCGCATTCACTATATCCGCTCTCCTCGGACCCCGCATTCACTATATCCGGTCTCCCCGGACCCCGCATTCACTATATCCGGTCTCCCCGGACCCCGCATTCACTATATCCGGTCTCCCCGGACCCCGCATTCACTATATCCGCTCTCCCCAGACCCCGCATTCACTATATCCGGTCTCCCCGGACCCAGCATTCACTATATCCGCTCTCCCCGGACCCCGCATTCACTATATCCGCTCTCCCCGGACCCCGCATTCACTATATCTGGTCTCCCCGGACCCCGCATTCACTATATCCGCTCTCCCCGGACCCCGCATTCACTATATCCGGTCTCCCCGGACCCCGCATTCACTATATCCGCTCTCCCCGGACCCCGCATTCACTATATCCGCTCTCCCCGGACCCCGCATTCACTATATCCGCTCTCCCCGGACCCCGCATTCACTATATCCGCTCTCCCCGGACCCCGCATTCACTATATCCGCTCTCCCCAGACCCCGCATTCACTATATCCGCTGTCCCCGGACCCCGCATTCACTATATCCGCTCTCCCCGGACCCCGCATTCACTATTTCTGCTCTCTCAGGACCCCGCATTCACTATATCTGCTCTCCCCGGACCCCGCATTCACTATATCCGCTCTCCCCGGACCCTGCATTCACTATATCCGCTCTCCCCGGACCCCGCATTCACTATATCCGCTCTCCCCGGACCCCGCATTCACTATATCCGCTCTCCCCGGACCCCGCATTCACTATATCCGCTCTCCCCGGACCCCGCATTCACTATACCCGCTCTCCACGGACCCCGCATTCACTATATCCGCTCTCCCCGGACCCCGCATTCGCTATATCCGCTCTCCCCGGACCCCGCATTCACTATATCCGCTCTCCCCGGACCCCGCATTCACTATTTCTGCTCTCTCAGGACCCCGCATTCACTATTTCTGCTCTCCCCGGACCCCGCATTCACTATTTCTGCTCTCCCCAGACCCCGCATTCACTATATCTGGTCCCCCACAGTACACAGAACATGGAAATGCAATTATTTTAGTAAATATAAACTGCTAAATTCCTTTTCTCATCAGCAATATAGAGCAGTCTTGTGACTTCTCTCAGTGTCCAGCAGAGCACTGGTTAAATCTTGTAGGAGGAGTTTTCATTTCACTCTAGGAGGATGCAGAACCCCTGACCTCTGTCTGGACAGTGCTGATTAGCCTTGTGCTGATCACATGCACTCTCCCAAGAAAATCAAAACCTCTCTAGCAATACACACCAAACTGAGCATGCGCATGTGGCTACGGGTTCAGTCTGTCTGATATGAGACGTGGGCATTTGAACAAGAGGAGGATCAGAGAAGACAGGATCAAACAGCCTTTTTATATAATGTGGAGGATTAACCCCTTAGGTTCCACAGTGAGTATAACCAGCATGCTTTGCTGCATCTACAGACTGATGTCACTGTTGGGGGTTTAGGAACACTTTAAGAATTTCTCCAATCTTGTATTGATGTGTAAAAAAATTGCAAAAAAAAAATGTTTTTGCGCAATTTCCTTGGTTTTAAGTCACCTTATTTCAGATGCTCTAAAAGAGACTGTTGATTTTTTTTTACACTTTTGTGTTTTTCTGACCTCCATAAAAGTCCAATTTGTTTTGACCCCCCCCATCTGCCTTCTCCATGCAGAGATGAGGTTCCCTTCCATCTCAGAGCAATAGAAAACAACAGCGGGCGGCTCCCAGAGTCTGAACTCTCCTTTCGTTAGCGACATTCTAAAAGTCTATTTCTTGAATTTTTTTTTTGGAGAGTTTTTTTTTTCTGCACTTCTTTTATGTAACTCACTTTTCAAATCTGCCTCCAGTCTGAAAGCTTCGAGTGGCTTCATTCCGCGCTCTTTCATTTCATTGGTATATATTTCAGTACATATACTGCATGGTGAAATGCATTTTTTTTATATATTACAAAATATATGAAAAACATTTTTATAAATATACATTTTTTAAATATATTCTTCCGATTTTTTTTAATATATCGGACGCACAGACTCGCAAGTTCCCTCCGACTTCCAGAATGATTTCAGCTGATCCACGCCCCTGCCCTATGAATGAATTCCGGATGTCCGAGGCTGCAGTGCGGAGACGAGGGACGCGATATTGACGGTCTGTTTAAACATTTCGTTCCTGAAACATTTATTAAATCCATAAATACAAGTCTGCCGACCTGAAGGGTGACAACAGTTGGACTAAACATTTCCCGATTTCCTCTTTGGTCTACTGCTTGACGTGAACCTTGACTGACTTCTCAACAGTTGGAAAGTGTCCGCTGTCCGCAAACCAATCAGTTTACCGGAAACTGTTTAAAAGTTGCACCCCGGTGAATACGGATCGCTGAGCATGGAAAGGCGTTCGTCCAGCACTGCGCACTTACCCAAAGCTGTTGTTCACGGAGGCATCTCCATAGAGCACCGGGCTGCCTCGAGGTAAAGGGAAATTAAATTATAATGGTTTTCAGTTATTTAGAGCTTTTTACAAATATTATTACATGAGTAAGGATTCCAGGAGCACTGGGGGCTATCCGAAGGGAGAGCATAGTAGTCGTTTATTGCATTCTGGAACAATATCTATCTGCCCTCTCCTGGCTCTCATCCTACCTGTCACAACGCTCCTTCAGCGTTACCTATAATGCTACCACCTCCCTCTCACTCCCCCTCTCTGTTGGGGTCCCTCAAGGCTCTGTCCTCGGGCCCCTTCTCTTCTCCATCTACACCTCCTCCCTTGGCCAACTCATACACTCTCACGGCTTCAACTACCACCTCTATGCCGACGACACACAAATCTATCTCTCAACCCCCCACCTCGCCCCCTCGGTCTCTGCCCGAATCACACACCTACTGAGCGACATATCAGACTGGATGTCACTCCACTTCCTTAAACTGAACCTCTCCAAAACCGAGTTTCTTGTCTCCCCCCCCCAGCCCGGACACCACCCCCCATTGACTTCTCCATCACATCCAACAACGCCACCATCAAACCCGCCCCGCAGGCCAGAGTACTGGGTGTCATTCTGGACTCCAACCTATCCTTCCAGCCCCAAGTCCAATCTTTAACAAACTCATGCAGACTCCACCTCCGCAACATGTAGACTCCACCTCCGCAACATGCAGACTCCGCCTCCACAACATGCAGACTCCGCCTCCGCAACATCGCCAAACTCCACACGTTCCTAACCCCAGAAACCACTAAACAGCTCATCCACTCCCTCATCATATCACGACTCGACTACTGCAACTCCCTCCTCACTGGCCTGCCTCGTCACTGGCTATCCCCGCTTCAGTCCATCCTGAATACGGCTGCCAGACTCATTCACCTTTCTAATGGCTCCATCTCCGCCACCCCCCTCTGCCAATCCCTCCACTGGCCTCCACTCAGTGTCCTCCACCCCCCTCTGCCAATCCCTCCACTGGCCTCCACTCAGTGTCCTCCACCCCCCTCTGCCAATCCCTCCACTGGCCTCCACCCCCCTCTGCCAATCCCTCCACTGGCCTCCACTTAGTGTCCTCCACCCCCCTCTGCCAATCCCTCCACTGGCCTCCACTCAGTGTCCTCCACCCCCCTCTGCCAATCCCTCCACTGGCTTCCGATTGCGCAACGGATCAAATTCAAAATCCTAACACTGACGTACAAAGCCGTCCACCATACTGCCCCGAACTACATCACTGACTTGATATCCAAGTACCACCCAACACGCACACTCCGCTCCTCACAAGACCTCCTTCTCTCTAGTTCCCTGGTCTCCTCCTCCCATGCCCGCCTCCAGGACTTCTCCAGGGTGTCACCCATCCTCTGGAACTCCCTGCCCCAACCCATCAGATTATCACCTACTCTCCTCTCCTTTAGGCGCACCCTGAAAACCCATCTCTTCAGAGAAGCCTACCCCACCCCCTGCTAACTTGCCGACCTCCTCCACTCTTCCTACCACTCCATCCCCCACAGCTATCTCCTCCTGTACCACCATCCCCTCCCTCCTAGATTGTAAGCTCCAAAGAGCAGGGCCCTCCATCCCCTCATGTTTTGCATTGTATTGGTATTGTTCTGTCACATGTTCTGTCCCCCTTTGTAATGTACAGCGCTGAGCCAACTATTGGCGCTTTATAAATACTGTATAATAATAATAATATAATAATAATATCTCTTATTGACACCTTAGAGGAGACTCTGCAGGAGACAGCAGTAGAGCACGTCTCCCCACATGGAAGAAAAATATATTTGAAATACCACAATTTTGGTCATATTCAATATATTTCAATACATATATAAAGTGAAGGAATTGTGTATTTGCTCTCCGGCTGATGGTGAATGTTCGCCCCTCACACAGAAATGATCGGTCTAAAAATCGAATGTTCGTTGTATTGGGATTTTTATTTTTTTGCTATATAAATGAAAAAGTCCAAACATTTTGGGGAAAAAAAATGTCTTTCTTATACAATTTTGCAAATAAATAATCTTTCTTCATAAATCTTGGCCAAAATGTACTCAGCTATCTTTTTAGTAAAAAAAAAAATAACCCAAATTAGTTTATAACCAAAAACTATAATTTTGTAAAAAAACTTTTTTCATTTTTATTTTATTTTTTTTATATTATTATTTATGTTTGTTTTTTACATACTGTCACCCTAGCAGTAGGGTCACCATGGTAACACTGTACTACTTGTGGGGGATGATGAAGATTTTTCTTTTTTTTTTTTTTTTTACACTGATTGCTTTTACAGCCTTTATGGGTGAAAAAAGCAATCATTTCTCCTTCTCTGGCTGCATTCTTGCAGCCATTGAGAAATATTGTGAGAGCTGTGATTGGTCAGAACTTGTCACATGGTACAAGGCTGTTGTGAACGGTCCTGTACCATGTGATCTCTGTGATCATTCGCAGATTTCACACATAGTAAGCAATGATGTCAGGAAGTGACATCTTGCTTACTACTCTTCATGTGATCACTGATTGGCCAATCAGTGATCACATGATTGGGACCTCCCACAGAGGAGGACACAGCAGGCATCAGATCCCAGGGAACGCGCACAGGCAGGGAATGAGGAGGCTGCTTATAAACGTCCACCCGCTCTTGCATTGCTCCCGTCCGCCCGTTTACATTCATGGGCCGGACGGGAAGTGGTTGACCTACGTATTCCAGCAGTCAGTTTCCAGCGGTCAGAAGAGTTTCCCAAATGCCCCGCGTACATGAGCCCTGAACCTCCCTCTCCTGAACACGGAAGAATCTCATTCAGGATAGGAACATTTTGACCGGCGAAAAACGCGAAACGTGGCAAAACCGTGGCAACCGCAGTACCGCATTTTTGCTGTGATTTGCATTTTCCAGGGTAGGTTTGTGTACATGAAGCCTAACGATAGGTGAGTTCATGTGTACAGGAGGCCTCATGCGACCCGCCGCCCCGAAAACGTGAGTTTAGGGACTTTTGACATTTTTTTTTGCCAAAACCTTGTGAACTCAACTCAATAAAACAATGATTTTGAATGGACGGGCGCTGTGCAGATACAATATAAATATATATATATAGGAGGCCAGGATCAAACAATGCCCCAACCTTAACCCCTTCACGCCAGCGCCTCCCGGCCCTTTAAGGGTTTCAGAAACCGGGAGGCGGGACGGGCGGGGTTTAGGGATCATGTGACCTCCGTGACGCGTCATTGCGGGGTTTAGGGATACATTTTTTTTGCAATACAAAGCAAGTTTCCTCAGGATCCATTGTGTCTGGGAGGTTTATAGCGCCGGCCCCATGGCTTTAAAGTGCACTCTTTTTACTTTTTTCTGACCCTCAGAACGAAATAATTGGTTTTCAATGCATTTACAAATTTTTTTTTAATCATGTTCCTGTACAGTATTTATGCCTTTAACCATTTCCATACCGGGCAATTTTACCCCTTCCTGCCCAGGCCAGTTTTCAGGTTTCAGCGCTCTCACACTTTGAATGACAATTGCGCGGTCATACAACATTGTACCCAAACTAAAATTTTATCATTTTCTTCACACAACTAGAGCTTTCTTTTGGTGGTATTTAATCACCGCTGGGGTTTTTATTTTTTGCTAAATTAACAAAAAAAGACCAACAATTTTGAAAAAAAAAACACATTTTTCTTTGTTTCTGTTATAAAAGTTTATAAATAAATAATTGTTCTTCATAAATTTAGGCCGAGATGTATTCTGCTCCATGTCTTTGGTGAAAATAACCCAAATTAGGATGTATTATTTAGTTTGTAGGAAAGTTATAGAGTTCACAAACTATGGAATAGATCTGATTATTGATCAATCCTGAAGTACTGACGGCCAATCTAATTTCTTGAGGTCCAAGAATGTCAGGACAGTACAGATATCCCCCAAATGTCAGGACAGTACAGATATCCCCCAAATGTCAGGACAGTACAGATATCCCCCAAATGTCAGGACGGTACAGATATCCCCCAAATGTCAGAACAGTACAGATACCCCCCAAATGTCAGGACAGTACAGATATCCCCCAAATGTCAGGACAGTACAGATATCCCCCAAATGTCAGAACAGTACAGATATCCCCCAAATGTCAGAACAGTACAGATACCCCCCAAATGTCAGGACAGTACAGATATCCCCCAAATGACCCCTTTTTGCAGAGTAGACAGTCCGACGTACTTGATAAGAGGCATGGCGAGTTTTTTGAAGTTGTATTTTTATGTCATAATTTTTCGGAAAATGAAAAAATTAAAAAAATTATTTTCACTATTTTTTTTTTTTACATACTGTCACAAGTGCAGTACAGCGTCATCATATAACTGGCATGGCGGTTAACAGGGACACTGACTGGTGACAGTATGAAAAAAATATATATATATATTTTTTTTTTTTTTTTATTATATTTAATTTTTTATTAAATTTTTTTTTTATTTTTTTTAAGATTTTTTTTCATATTTTACTATGACCAAAGTAGTACAATGTTACCATAGTAACACTGTACTACTTTGGGGAAGTGATCAGTATTTTTTTTTTTTTTTTTACACAATTTGCTTATAGCAAAGAATTACTTTGCTATAAGCAAGCATTTACCTGAATGAAATCGATTCATTCAGCTTTTTTTTTTTTTTTTTGTGCTTAGCTGTGATTTGGTCACAGCTAATCACATGACATGTGCATGTGATTAGCTGTGACCATTCACAGCTAGGCACTAGTATACAATGGATGGCATCATGAATGAAGTCATCCATTGTATACAACTGTCATGTGACCTGCTGTGATTGGTCACAGCAGGTCACATGGTACCAGCAACGGGAGCCGGTACTCGGATCTGTCATCGGCCGTGTCCGAGGTGCACGGCCGGTGACAGATCCCGCTGCTGCGCCGCTCTGCATTACCGCAAACAGCGCATGTGCGGGAGCACGCCAAATGGCGTGCACCCGGAATGCAGAGGCACATCTGAAGCCGCCAAACGGCCATTGGCCGGGCGGCTAATGGTTAAAGTGCACTTTATAAAGAGTTTTGAATTGGTTTTCAATGCATTCAATTGAAAATAATATCTCGGCTTATGAATTTTTTTTGCAATACGAAGCAAGTTTCCCCAGAATGCATTGCGCCTGGGAGGTTTATAGCGCCGGCCCCGTGCCTTTAAAGTGCACTTCATAGAGAGTCTTAAACAGATAAGACTTTTTTTTACTTTTTTCTGACCTCAACTTCCAACTTCCAACTTCCAACAGTGGTCAACTTCCAGGCGCAGGTGGTCAACTTCCAGGCGCAGGTGGCCAACTTCCAGGCGCAGGTGGCCAACTTCCAGGCGCAAGTGGCCAACTTCCAGGCGCAAGTGGCCAACTTCCAGGCGCAAGTGGCCAACTTCCAGGCGCAAGTGGCCAACTTCCAGGCGCAAGTGGTCAACTTCCAGGCACAAGTGGCCAACTTCCAGGCGCAAGTGGCCAACTTCCAGGACCTTTTTTCTTGTGCATGCTCAGCTTGGAGCAGATGCACCGCTCTGCCAGGTCCTGAAGACTGGGCAGAGCCCTTCGCCACATCTGTGCCTACGCCGGACTATGGAAAATGGCGGTGCTGGTGGAGGAGAAGAGATCCACAATCATGTCAGCAGCTACAAATACTGATTCTTACCAAAAATATCTTAGCGATTATTTAAAGTAAAAAATTGAAAAAACAAATAATTCAAACCACGTGAGCAGCCGCCACAGTATTGCAGGTAACAATACTCATCAAATAATATACTAAATGTGTGGAGCTTCAAATAATCAAAAAAATTGGACTTAAAAGTCCGAACCACGGAAATGAAGATATGAATTTATGGAATAAGCCCCTCTTCACTGGAACCTCAGTGCTGCTATAGATGTCTCAAAAAACTGCCAGGAGAAGATAGGAAAAGTCCACCATCACCGTCACCAAACACTCTGCCTCTTACCGGATCGTGTTGCCCCCCAGTTATGGATGGGTCCAAATGCGCTGTATAAGTTCCAAAAGGCAAGCCGTAGACCTGGACACTCTTTGGTTCCAAACTTTCACATCAAGAGTGAGGACAAGGGGGCGCTACATCTGGAGAAAAAGAAATTTAATCTCCAAACTCGGAAAGGGTTCTTCACAGTGAGAGCTGTGAGAATGTGGAATAGACTCCCTCCAGAGTTGGTTGTGGCCAGCTCAGTGGATTGCTGTAGGAAAGTCCTGGATTCTTTCCAAAGGTTAAGCCGTAGACCTGGACACTCTTTGGTTCCAAACTTTCACATCAAGAGATGGACTAGAAGGTGAACCTACAAAAAGAATTATCCTCGTAGAGGACAACCCCATTCAAAATGCAAAAAAGAATCCTCACAGTGAAGTAAGATGAATAAAATTTATTGCCTCAAAGCAAAGTAAAAAACGTACATCAAAGAAAAATGTAAAACAGTCACCATATAAATGAATGTAAGTTTCCAACCAACAAGATGGCCGGCACATTCCGGTGCGTACCGTGGATCCTTCCTACACGTTTCGTCATCAATGACGTCGTCTGTCGGGGGGGGACGGTTGGCGGCGGGTGCAGCTGCAGCTATGGGAACATGTTACATGTTCCCAAGGTGAACTTATCCTTTAAGGGCCAGAGTTCCTGAGTTGCAAGAAACATTGTTACCCTTTCTTTGGGGAGATCCATCTGTGCACACCCGCCTCTGACAAATCCCAGAAATGGGCATTTTGTAGGCAATATTTCAGAACAGCCTTTCAGTTCACTAGAAGCTGGCGATATCTCTGTGGCATTAAGGTCATCGTGAGTACAAGGCGGCGCTCTTTACTTCTGGAGCAAAAGAAATGTCATCTCCAAACACAGAAAGGTTTCTTCACAGTAAGAGCTGTGAGAATGTGGAATAGACTCCCTCCAGAGTTGGTTGTGGCCAGCTCAGTGGATTGCTGTAGGAAAGTCCTGGATTCTTTCCAAAAGACAAGCCGCAGACCTGGACACTCTTTGGTTCCGAACTTTCACATCAAGAGATGGACTAGAAGGTGAACCTACAAAAAGAATTATCCTGGTAGAGGACAACCCCATTCACAATGCAAAAAGAATCCTCATAGTGAAGTAAGATGAATTAAATTTATTGCCTCAAAGCGTAGTAGAAAACGTACATCAAAGAAAAATGTAAAACAGCCACCATATAAATGAATGGAAAGTTTCCAACCAACAAGATGGCCACCACATTCCGGTTTGTGCTGTGGATCCTCCCTACACGTTCCATCATCAATGACGTCATCTGTCGGGGGGGGGGGGTTGGCGCCGCGCGCAGCTGCAGCTATGGGAACATGTTACATGTTTCCAAAGTAAACTTACCCTTTAAGGGCCAGAGTTCCCGAGCTGCAGGACACATTGTTACCCTTTCTTTTGGGAGATCCATCTGTGCCCACCCGCCTCTGACAAAAAACAGAAATGGGCATTTTGTAGGCCGGAGCAATATTTCGAAACAGCCTTTCAGTTCACTAGAAGCCTGCAGTATCTCTGTGGCATTAAGGTCATCACAGAGGACAAGGGGGCGCTCTTTACGTCTGGAGGAAAGAAATGTCATCTCCAAACATGGAAAGGTTTCTTCACAGTAAGAGCTGTGAGAATGTGGAATAGACTCCCTCAAGAGTTGGTTGTGGCCAGCTCAGTGGACTGCTGTAGGAAAGTCCTGGATTCTTTCCACAAGACAAGCCGTAGACTTGGATACTGTTTGGTTCCAAACTTTCACATCAAGAGATGGACTAGAAGGTGAACCTACTGCTGTAGGAAAGTCCTGGATTCTTTCTTGGGAGACACAGAATATAACATTTATAGGGAAAGTTGATCCAGGGAATATCCGATTGCCTCTCGGGGGATCAGGAAGGAATCTTTCCCCTGCAGGAGCAGATTGGATCGTGCTTTGTTGGTTTTTTTTGCCTTCCTCTGGATCAACTGTGGGTGTAGGATTATAACTTTTTTTTTTTAATGGTTGAACTGGATGGACTTTTGTCTTTTTTCAGCCAGACTAACTATGCACCTATGTAACTCTCCCAGCCACCTACCGGGCACCCTCTCCCCGGGATTGGCTGGGCCAACACAAATATTCAGACTGTAGATTTGACTTTTCCAGGTCACTACTTTCCAGAACCATCCAGAAGGCTGAGGGAAGCAGTCAACCCCACAGCCTGTGAAACCAAAGCAACCTTGACAATGCCATGTTAATGGCCGGTGGATTGATCTCCGGAATATGGGTTCAACCCAAAAAAAAAAATAGCTGAGTCCACTTTGTATGTGTGACAGGTACACTTAATGCCCCTGGATTTAGTGCTGCTGACAGTTCAGATTGGTGCTGTCAAAAGTTAATTAGTTATGGCCTCTCACTGTTGGCCCCACTTTCACGCAACGGGTTAAATATAAATTTGGCCGCCTCGCACCTGGTTGTAAAAGCTTTCCAATGTCCCCACAACTCATTAATCATCCAGTGACAGGCTGGAATTGGCTCGGGAAGTGTCCGCCTGAGATATTCACCTCCTCAGTCTAAATGACTGCATGACAAGTGGGGCTTTGAACTGGAGTTCTTACCAGACAAGGTGATAAAACAGAAGGACAGCTGTTCCATTCATTTAGCTGGAACAGCTTCTGCACCATCGCAGGACTTCCAACGCAAGGAAAAAAAAAGGAGAGAGAGGTGGACGCAGGCCTGGATCCTGCTCGGCGATGGGCTCACCGAGCGCGGCGTCTAACCTCCATTTTTACTTTCATTTGCACGATGTCGTTATTAATACAAATTAATTGTTCTATTATAATTAGCAGTCGTATGTAAAGCAGAAAAAAAAATTGGATGTGCTATGGAGCATGAATATATCACACATGTAGTATACTCCCCGGCCACTTTATTAGGTCCACCTGTTCCATGGCTCGGTAACACAAATGGCTAATCAGCCAATCACACGGCAGCAACACAATGCATTTAGGCATCTAGACGTGGTGAAGACAATTTGCTGACTGTCAAACCGAGCATCAGAATGGGGAAGGTGACTTTGAGCGTGGCATCAGGGGCGTATTTACCACAAGGCAAGCAAGGCATTTGCCTAGGGCGGCATTTTTCAAGGCATCTGGACGTGCTGAAGACGACTTGTGGCATTTTTCAACACATCTAGACATGGTGAAGACGACTTGCTGACTGTCAAACCGAGCATCAGAATGGGGAAGGTGACTTTGAGCGTGGCATCAGGAGCGTATTTACCACAAGGCAAGCAAGGCATTTGCCTAGGGCGGCATTTTTCAAGGCATCTGGACGTGCTGAAGACGACTTGTGGCATTTTTCAACACATCTAGACATGGTGAAGACGACTTGCTGACTGTCAAACCGAGCATCAGAATGGGGAAGGTGACTTTGAGCGTGGCATCAGGAGCGTATTTACCACAAGGCAAACAAGGCATTTGCCTAGGGCGGTATTTTTCAAGGGGGCAGCACCCCCCCAGGAAGAAGGGACATGCATGACCAGGTGGGATCTGAAGGAGGCTGTGGGATGCTTGATAGTGTATGCAGGAGCCCGACTCTCGTTCCCAGTGATGTCCGGAGCTGTGAAAGAAAGTGTCTTTCTCCCTGTTGCCGAGAAGGGGGTTGTTGGTGGAAGGCTCTCTTGGGTGGGGGGGGGGGTGTTGGTGGAAGGCTTTCTTGGGTGGAGGGGTGTTGGTGGAAGGCTCTCTTGGGTGGGGGGTTATTGGTGGAAGGCTCTCTTTGGTGGGGGGGGTGTTGGTGGAAGGCTTTCTTGGGTGGAGGGGTGTTGGTGGAAGGCTTTCTTGGGTGGAGGGGTGTTGGTGGAAGGCTCTCTTTGGTGGGGGGGGGTGTTGGTGGAAGGCTTTCTTGGGTGGAGGGGTGTTGGTGGAAGGCTTTCTTGGGTGGAGGGGTGTTGGTGGAAGGCTTTCTTGGGTGGAGGGGTGTTGGTGGAAGGCTTTCTTGGGTGGAGGGGTGTTGGTGGAAGGCTCTCTTGGGTGGGGGGGTGTTGGTGGAAGGCTTTCTAGGGTGGGGGGTGTTGGTGGAAGGCTCTCTTGGGTGAGGGGGGGGTGGGGGGTGTTGGTGTGTGTCAGGCTGTCTCCGCTGGGGGGGCGTCTGGTTTTTGTGTTGCCTAGGGCAGCAAAAAACCTAAAGACACCACTGCGTGGCATGGTTGTTGGTGCCAGATGGGCTGGGCTGAGGATTTCAGAAACTGCTGATCTCCTGGGATTTTCCCACACAACCATCTCTAGGGTTTACAGAGAATGGTCTGAAAAGGAGAAAATATCCAGTGAGTGGCAGTTGTGTGGAGCAAAATGCCTTGTTGATGTCAGAGGTCAGAGGAGAATGGGCAGACTGGTTGGAGATGATAGAAAGGCAACAGTAACTCCAATAACCACTCGTTACACCCAAGGTATGCAGAATACCATCACTGAACGCACAACACGTCCATCCTTGAAGCAGATGGGCTACAGCAGCAGAAGACCACACCGGGGGCCACTCCTGTCAGCTAAGAACAGGGAATGGAGGCTACAATTTGCACAGGATCACCAAAATTGCACAATAGAAGATTGGAAAAATGTTGCCTGGTCTGATTGGTCTGGAGTTTAGCTGCAACATTCAGATGGTAGGGTCAGAATTTGGCATAGACAACATGAAAGCATGGATCCATCCTGCTTTGTATCAACGGTTCAGGCTGGTGGTGGTGGTGTCATGGTGTGGGGGATCCATCCTGCCTTGTATCAACGGTTCAGGCTGGTGGTGGTGGTGTCATGGTGTGGTGGATCCATCCTGCCTTGTATCAATGGTTCAGGCTGGTAGTGTCATGGTGTGGTGGATCCATCCTGCCTTGTATCAATGGTTCAGGCTGATGGTGGTGGTGTCATGGTGTGGGGGGGGATTTTCTTGGCACTAGCAAGGTGGACCCAATAAAGTGGCCGGTGAGTATATATAAACCAGTGGTGGGGGCCTACCAAGGGCTGACTGGCAACTTTTGGCCCAGTGGGCAAGTACAACCCAGAAGCCCATGGTGCTGCGACTCAGCCCCTCTCCCGCTCTCCCTCTTCCCTGCCCCCATCTCAGGCTGAAGCTCCGTTCCAGGTACTCTGAAGCTCCGTTCCAGGTACTCTGAAGCTCCGTTCATGGTACTCTGAAGCTCCGTTCCAGGTACTCTCTGCTCTGCTGTGGGTCGGGCTGGCAGGGAGCGGCCGGGGGCTGCAGGAGGGATGGCTGGGGGAGTAGAGCCTCTGGCGGGGCTCAGATATGGCATACACCATCCATGCTGGGAAAAGGGGGCCGCCTGCACTCTGTCCTTGTTTTCATCCCGCACTCCCGGTGAGTTCAGTCCAAAAAGAAACTAGTGTTTTGGGGCTTGTTGGCCGACTTGTATTTAATAAGAAAGTAAAAATTCAAAAAAGAAAACATGACATCAAGTTTCTGGGCTTCTTCCTGCAGTGCCGATGTTCAGGCCACTACCCTAAGCCTTTCGATCTGGTCCTTCAGACCGTCTCTTAGCACCACTGTGCCCACGTGCAACTCTGCACCTCTCTCGCAGCTCCCTGCTACACTTGCCCACTCTCTCACCATGGCATTGGACCTCTTGTCCCCTCGGGGGGGACCCCGGAATCACTGTCAGACCTTTGATTATAAAAGCTGTGCACACCTGCACAAACAGCCTGCTAGTGCCTAGTAAAATCTGGACCCAGGGTTAGAGGGTTCTTTCTTCCCAAAGCTCTTCAAAGCCTCTGGACCCCAGAACCCAATCCGTGAGTTAAAAACCTGGAGAAATCTGAAAAGACAATTTTCTATGTTGGACCTTCTGAAGTCCTTTAATCTGCATTCCTGAGAACCCTGTGTGCCTTTTTTTCTTTTTTTCACAGTGTCAGGGCTCAGCAAGGTCACAATATCGATATATATTTTTTCCACTATTTAAGTTTTATTTATTTATTTTTCCACATTTGGCAATTGATGGTGGGGCTTGAGCTACCCATTTTTTTGCGATTAATTTTTCCAGCTACCAATAATAGTTGAGTAACATAAAACATAAGGAATACTCCTGGAGCTCTACCGTCAGTGTCGCAACAACGTTGGTGTACTAAGTGATGTATTGGGAGCTGCTGCTAGCGTCAAAAAGTGTTTTCCCACAACATAATCGTAAATAAAAAACAATAAGCGAAATGATGCACTGCTTACCCACATGAAAGAAAGATATATTTTAAATATATTTAAAACATATTCTTCCCAAATATATTTACATATACTGTATATGAAATACTACAATTTAGGCCGTAATCAATATATTTAAAAAAAAAATATATATATATATATATGTATATAGGTGTATATATATATATATATATATGTGTGTGTGTATATATATATATATATATATATATATATATATATATATGTGTATATATATATATATACTGTATATATTTCAATACATTTGAAAAACGCAGATTAAATGTATTTTTAAAGACATAGAGTATATTTGAAAATGTATTTTTCAAAACATTTTACATACATTTTTGTAATATATACAAAAATCATTTCAACATACTATATATATATATATATACACTGTATGTTGAAATGCTTTTTTTTACATACAAAAAAATCATTTTAACATAGATATTTACATATATTTGTAAATGCATTCCAAAAATGTAGATTAAATGTATTTTTAAAGACATACAGCATATTTGAAAATGTATTTTTTTAAATATTTTCCATATATTTTGTAAATATATAAAAAAAGCATTTCAACATACAGTGTATATATATATATATATATATATATATATATATATATATTATTTTTTTTTTTAAATATATTGAATACAGCCAAAATTGTAGTATTTCAAATATATGGCAAAATATTTGGGAAGAATATTTTAAAAATATATTTAAAATACATTTTTCTTCCATCTGGGAGGGCATTCCAAAAACAAAGATTACATTTATTTTTAAAGACATACAGTATATTTGAAAATGTATTTTTTAAAAATATTTTTCATATATTTTGTAGATATATAAAAAAAAGCATTATTTCAACATATGTTATATATATATATTTATATATATATATAGTGTGGAGAAGGCTTGGAACAGCTCATGATACAAAGCACACAACGTCATATATATATACAGTTATATAATGTATATATATATATTTCTTCCCTGTGGGTATATAAAATGTGAATAACAAAGAAAAAGAGCAATAAATCAAATAATCAAGTGTGCATAATGCGGTGCAAACAACGTGATATACTAAAAACCGATGTCCATACAGACAGGTCCACGCACTTTGAATGATAGTAATGAACATGAACGAGGTTATACATCAAATATCCTTCAAGATTCCATCGTTTTTTTTTTCGCGTGCTCGTAAAACCATCACCGACTTTTTTAAGTGCTGCATACGTTCAGGTTGTGTCGCCTCACAGAACTCTCACCTTATAGTGTGTAAATGCGCTTATATTGGTTGATATACTGGAATTCCTTCGCTCTCCTGATCCTCCACCAACTTTTTGCCCACTGGGGGCCCTCCTTCTTTCCTCCCGGTCTCTGGACCCAATTACAAGACCGGTCCTTTTAAGGGTCAGTTGGGATCAAATTTCCTTCCCTCATGCAGAGGAAGCAGAGGGATCTCCAATAGTGCAGTATGTTCCAATAAATACATTTTATTAAAAGTATTGCACTCACATGTAAAAACACCATTATAATCACATTGGGAGCAAACCAACGTAGACCACACTTTCGGGTATGTCACTTCCTGTTCACGGCTGCCTACGCGTTACGTCGCGCCCACTTGACTTCTTCAGGGGTTGAGTAAGAGCCTCCAAATTCTAATGCTCATGAGTATCTATATCTGAATACCCCAAGATACACGTAAGAGGCTTGCATTCCAGCCTTATGTAACAGATCTGGTTACTATAATAAATAATAGCTATCCTGCCAGTACTGCACCAATTCGAGGCACCTCCGAAATAAGTGTACCAAGCCTCCATGGTTTCTCCTCCACGTAATAAAAATTTTCAAATAATATGGGCCTATGGTTGACACAGTTTGACACATTTTGAGTGATCCAAATAAGTTTGGCTCAACAGAATAATAATTTTTTTTCTGAAAGGTTTTTGAAATTTCCATCCAGTTGCTTTGGATCAGCCAAGATAAGGAAGTTGTTCTTATTTGGGTCAATGGGTGCACTTGATGGGCACCATATAGAAAAGAGATTATGCGTCCATCCAAGACATTCCCTGCTCAGCTTTACCTCGGTCAATGCTGCCACTCCTACTGATCCAAAGAAATTCCTGAAAAATGATTGATAACATGAAGCTCAGCTGTGGGTGGAGGTCTCCTCGGTGGTGTGGGTTGAATTATTTGTGATGGTAGGGTAGAGAGATCATTGGTGGTGTGGGTTGAATTATTTGTGGTGGTGTGGGTAGAGAGATCATTGGTGGTGTGGGCTGAATTATTTGTGGTGGTGTGGGTAGAGAGATCATTGGTGGTGTGGGTAGAGAGATCATTGGTGGTGTGGGTTGAATTATTTGTGGTGGTGTGGGTAGAGAGATCACTGGTGATGTGGGTTGAATTATTTGTGGTGGTGTGGGTAGAGAGATCATTGGTGGTGTGGGTTGAATTATTTGTGGTGGTGTGGGTAGAGAGATCATTGGTGGTGTGGGTGGTGTGGGTCTTTTGGCACACTGACTTATGAAGGTTGGTGCTCCCTGTGACGGTGCGTGCAGCCTAGTGTTGCCATCTGTTGGCATGTTACAAAGCTAGTCTTGAAACTTTTTGATACCACCTCGTATATAACCTGAAAGAGGTACCTCTGGCTATGAACAACAACTGAAAGTTCTCTGTGACACAGTTGGTGGATATTTGGCTCCTGGCTCTCAACCTTCAGCCGGCTACTCGATGGGGCCCAGTCTTAACCACTTCCCATCCGGCCTATGTATATAAACAGCTGGATGGGAGCAGTGCAGGGGCGGGTGGCCGTTTATAAATGACCTCCCCGCTCCCTGCCTTGGCCCGCTCCCTGGGAGTGTGCAGCACCGCGATCCAGTGCCCGCTGTGTCCTCCGGAACACCGATCGTTGTACGGGACCTCTGTGTGAGGTCCCGATCATGTGATCACTGATTGGCCAATCAGTGATCACATGAAGAGTAGTAAGCAAGATGTCACTTCTGACATCATTGCTTACTACGTGTGAAATCTGTGAATGATCACAGAGATCACATGGTACAGGGTCATTCACAACAGCCTTGTACCATGTGACAAGCTGTGACCAATCACAGCTCTCACAGTAATTCTCAATGGCTGCAGGAATGCAGCCAGAGAGAAGGAGGAATGATTGCTTTTACAGCCTTTATGGGTGTAAAAGCAATCAGTGTAAAACAAAACAAAAAATCTTCATCACCCCCCACAAGTAGTACAGTGTCACCATGGTGACACCACACTGCTAGGGTGATGGTATGTAAAAAAAAATCTATAAACAATAATATACAAAAATAAAATACAAATGTAAAAAAAAATTTGAAAAATTATAATTTTTGGTTATAAACTTATTTGTTTTTGTTTTTTTTACTAAAAAGATAACTGAATAAATTTTGGCCAAGATTTATGATGAAATATTATTTATTTGCAAACTTTTATAAGAAAAACACTTTTTTAAATTTTTTTTCGACTTTTTCATTTATATAGCAAAAAAAATATAAATCCCATCGGTGAATAAATACCACCAAAATAAAGTTTTATCTGTCTCAAAAAAATGCTAAAAAATTCATATAGGTACAGTGTTGCATGACCGCGCAATTGTCATTCAAAGTGTGACCACACTGAAAGCTGAAAATTGGCCTGGACAGGGAGGGGGTGAAAGTGTCCGGACTGGAAGGGGGTGAAAGTGTCCGGACAGGGAGGGGGTGAAAGTGTCCGGACTGGAAGGGGGTGAAAGTGTCCGGACTGGAAGGGGGTGAAAGTGTCCGGACTGGAAGGGGGGGGAAGTGTCCGGACTGGAAGGGGTGAAAGTGTCCGGACTGGAAGGGGGTGAAAGTGTCCGGACTGGAAGGGGGGAAGTGTCCGGACTGGAAGGGGGGGGGGAAGTGTCCGGACTGGAAGGGGTGAAAGTGTCTGGACTGGAAGGGGGGGGGGAAAGTGTCCGGACTGGAAGGGGGGGGGGAAGTGTCCGGACTGGAAGGGGGGGGGGGGAAGTGTCCGGACTGGAAGGGGGTGAAAGTGTCTGGACTGGAAGGGGGGGAAAGTGTCCGGACTGGAAGGGGGGGAAAGTGTCCGGACTGGAAGGGGGGGGGGAAGTGTCCGGACTTGGAAGGGGGTGAAAGTGTCTGGACTGGAATGGGGGGAAAGTGTCCGGACTGGAAGGGGGGGAAAGTGTCCGGACTGGAATGGGGGGAAAGTGTCCGGACTGGAAGGGGGGGAAAGTGTCCGGACTGGAATGGGGGGAAAGTGTCCGGACTGGAAGGGGGGGGGAAAGTGTCCGGCAATTTATCTACAACATTGTAGTAGTAGGTGGTCACATTCAGCCGGACTTGTTCTGTAATGTTGAAGATCTTTTATAGCTTGAAGAAGTGAACTGAGGAAGTGGCTTGGAGAAGCGCTGTACATTATAGTGGGGGACAGAACATGAGACAATACAATAACAATACAATAGACGAGGGGTTCAAGGGCCCTGATCCTCGGAGCTTACAATCTAACATTATAGAACAAGACCAGTTGAATGTGACCACCTGCTACTAGACGTGTACAATATGACCTGGAGGAACGTTATAATATCACCTGGTTAAGTTAGGAGCTACATACATTCATCAATCCATCACTAATCTAGGAAAACAAGAGTAATTCTTCATTTAAGGACAGCAAAAGTCATTTATTTTTGTCCTAATGGCTAACTGTACAACTCTACAACCGCTGGTGTCCTCCAGAGATGTAGCCTAAAGCAGGGGTGTATTTACCACAAGGCAAACAAGGCATTTGCCTAGGGAGGCATTTTTGGGGGGGGGGGGGGTGTTGGGCAGCACTGCCTGTCAGGGTCCTGTCCACGGCAGACATTGTGGAAGATCTGGCATTTCTGCCAGTAGTCTGCATGGCCGCAGAAGGACACATCAGCCTCAGTTTGGTGCCAGACGGCCTTTATAAGGAGGCTCATCACTTCCTCAAGTTGCTGGATGATCTCTAGCTCCCCGTGCCCTGTTCCTGGTTCCTGTGATTCTGACTTGTGATTTCCTGTTACCGACTCGGCTTGCTCCTGGACCTGTCTACTCTGCCTTACCGCTGATCTGACCTCGGCCTGGCTTACGGATACTCTCTCTCTCTCTCGCTCCTCTGTGTATGACCTCGGCTATCCCATCTGACTACGTCTGCTCTGATTCCCACCTGGTACCTGACCTTGGCTTGAACCGACTACCCAGTAAACATCTAAATCCCGGAAGGGCTTGCATACCACGCACAGGCGCCTCCTGTCTGCAGACCTATCTCCATACACCAGCTGTGCTTCTGAGTGGACCACCAACCAGCACTCCTACAGGCGACCTGTGCAACTTTGGGCCTGACTCCCGCTGTCCCACTCTCAGGGGAGTCCGGAACTTAGCCGCAAGGGAAGCCCTCTCTCCATTGGCCTCCATCACCAGGTACGTGATGCTGCCCCTTGGAAGAAGGGATGGAAGAAGGGACACATGCGGCATGGGGACCTGGTGGGTTCTGAGAGATGCTGTGGGTTTCATGATGGTGTATGCACAGCCCAACTCTCGTTCCTGGGGATGTCCGGAGCTGTGAGGGTGAGGGTCTTTCTCTCTCTTGCTATGGAGGATGGTGGCTGGTGTATGGGGGGCAGTGGTAGTTGAAGGCTCTGGTGGAGGGCAGGGGTGTTCCTGGTCAATGCCAGGCTCCTTATGTGGGTTGTGCGCCAATTTTTGTGTTTCCTAGGGCAGTACAAAACCTAAATCCACCACTGGCCTAAAGGCCATAAAGCTGATCCACACAATCTGAAATAGTATAATGGGGATGTATTCCCTAAGGGGTACCTTTTAGGGATTCTGTGGTTACTACTGCTTGTTAGAACTGTCCAAGAGGAGCGGTGATTGTCAACCCGTTGGATTCTGGATGCCTTCTATGTTGACCACTGTCATGGCCTCCTCATTATAACATTCCGATAACCTTCCCAACCTTCAGCTGTGGGTTGGAGGTCTCCTCGGTGGTGTGGGTTGAATTATTTGTGATGGTGTGGGTAGAGAGATCATTGGTGGTGTGGGTTGAATTATTTGTGGTGGTGTGGGTAGAGAGATCATTGGTGGTGTGGGTAGAGAGATCATTGTGGGTGTGGGTAGAGAGATCATTGGTGGTGTGGTTGAATTATTTGTGGTGGTGTGGGTAGAGAGATCACTGGTGATGTGGGTTGAATTATTTGTGGTGGTGTGGGTAGAGAGATCATTGGTGGTGTGGGTTGAATTATTTGTGGTGGTGTGGGTAGAGAGATCATTGGTGGTGTGGGTGGTGTGGGTCTTTTGCACACTGACTTATGAAGGTTGGTGCTCCCTGTGACGGTGCGTGCAGCCTAGTGTTGCCATCTGTTGGCATGTTACAAAGCTAGTCTTGAAACTTTTTGATACCACCTCGTATATAACCTGAAAGAGGTACCTCTGGCTATGAACAACAACTGAAAGTTCTCTGTGACACAGTTGGTGGATATTTGGCTCCTGGCTCTCAACCTTCAGCCGGCTACTCGATGGGGCCCAGTCTTAACCACTTCCCATCCGGCCTATGTATATAAACAGCTGGATGGGAGCAGTGCAGGGGGCGGGTGGCCGTTTATAAATGACCTCCCCGCTCCCTGCCTTGGCCCGCTCCCTGGGAGTGTGCAGCACCGCGATCCAGTGCCCGCTGTGTCCTCCGGAACACCGATCGTTGTACGGGACCTCTGTGTGAGGTCCCGATCATGTGATCACTGATTGGCCAATCAGTGATCACATGAAGAGTAGTAAGCAAGATGTCACTTCTGACATCATTGCTTACTACGTGTGAAATCTGTGAATGATCACTGAGATCACATGGTACAGGGCTATTCACAACAGCCTTGTACCATGTGACAAGCTGTGACCAATCACAGCTCTCACAGTAATTCTCAATGGCTGCAGGAATGCAGCCAGAGAGAAGGAGGAATGATTGCTTTTACAGCCTTTATGGGTGTAAAAGCAATCAGTGTAAAACAAAACAAAAAATCTTCATCACCCCCCACAAGTAGTACAGTGTCACCATGGTGACACCACACTGCTAGGGTGATGGTATGTAAAAAAAAATCTATAAACAATAATATACAAAAATAAAATACAAATGTAAAAAAAAATTTGAAAAATTATAATTTTTGGTTATAAACTTATTTGTTTTTGTTTTTTTTACTAAAAAGATAACTGAATAAATTTTGGCCAAGATTTATGATGAAATATTATTATTTGCAAACTTTTATAAGAAAACACTTTTTTAAAAATTTTTTCGACTTTTTCATTTATATAGCAAAAAAAATATAAATCCCATCGGTGAATAAATACCACCAAAATAAAGTTTTATCTGTCTCAAAAAAATGCTAAAAAATTCATATAGGTACAGTGTTGCATGACCGCGCAATTGTCATTCAAAGTGTGACCACACTGAAAAGCTGAAAATTGGCCTGGACAGGGAGGGGGTGAAAGAGTCCGGACTGGAAGGGGGTGAAAGTGTCCGGACTGGAAGGGGGTGAAAGTGTCCGGACTGGAAGGGGGGAAAGTGTCCGGACTGGAAGGGGGGGGGGAAGTGTCCCGACTGGAAGGGGGTGAAAGTGTCTGGACTGGAAGGGGGGGGGAAAGTGTCCGGACTGGAAGGGGGGGGGGGGAAGTGTCCGGACTGGAAGGGGGGGGGGGGAAGTGTCCGGACTGGAAGGGGGTGAAAGTGTCTGGACTGGAAGGGGGGGGAAAGTGTCCGGACTGGAAGGGGGGGGAAAGTGTCCGGACTGGAAGGGGGGGGGAAGTGTCCGGACTGGAAGGGGGTGAAAGTGTCTGGACTGGAATGGGGGGAAAGTGTCCGGACTGGAAGGGGGGGAAAGTGTCCGGACTGGAATGGGGGAAAGTGTCCGGACTGGAAGGGGGGGAAAGTGTCCGGACTGGAATGGGGGGAAAGTGTCCGGACTGGAAGGGGGGGGAAAGTGTCCGGCAATTTATCTACAACATTGTAGTAGTAGGTGGTCACATTCAGCTGGACTTGTTCTGTAATGTTGAAGATCTTTTATAGCTTGAAGAAGTGAACTGAGGAAGTGGCTTGGAGAAGCTTGGAAAACATCTTCAACATGATTATTATTATTATTATACAGGATTTATATAGCGGCAGAAGGTTTGCTCAGCGCTGTACATTATAGTGGGGGACAGAACATGAGACAATACAATAACAATACAATACACGAGGGGTTCAAGGGCCCTGATCCTCGGAGCTTACAATCTAACATTATAGAACAAGACCAGTTGAATGTGACCACCTGCTACTAGACGTGTACAATATGACCTGGAGGAACGTTATAATATCACCTGGTTAAGTTAGGAGCTACATACATTCATCAATCCATCACTAATCTAGGAAAACAAGAGTAATTCTTCATTTAAGGACAGCAAAAGTCATTTATTTTTGTCCTAATGGCTAACTGTACAACTCTACAACCGCTGGTGTCCTCCAGAGATGTAGCCTAAAGCAGGGGTGTATTTACCACAAGGCAAACAAGGCATTTGCCTAGGGAGGCATTTTTGGGGGGGGGGGGGTGTTGGGCAGCACTGCCTGTCAGGGTCCTGTCCACGGCAGACATTGTGGAAGATCTGGCATTTCTGCCAGTAGTCTGCATGGCCGCAGAAGGACACATCAGCCTCAGTTTGGTGCCAGACGGCCTTTATAAGGAGGCTCATCACTTCCTCAAGTTGCTGGATGATCTCTAGCTCCCCGTGCCCTGTTCCTGGTTCCTGTGATTCTGACTTGTGATTTCCTGTTACCGACTCGGCTTGCTCCTGGACCTGTCTACTCTGCCTTACCGCTGATCTGACCTCGGCCTGGCTTACGGATACTCTCTCTCTCTCTCGCTCCTCTGTGTATGACCTCGGCTATCCCACCTGACTACGTCTGCTCTGATTCCCACCTGGTACCTGACCTTGGCTTGAACCGACTACCCAGTAAACATCTAAATCCCGGAAGGGCTTGCATACCACGCACAGGCGCCTCCTGTCTGCAGACCTATCTCCATACACCAGCTGTGCTTCTGAGTGGACCACCAACCAGCACTCCTACAGGCGACCTGTGCAACTTTGGGCCTGACTCCCGCTGTCCCACTCTCAGGGGAGTCCGGAACTTAGCCGCAAGGGAAGCCCTCTCTCCATTGGCCTCCATCACCAGGTACGTGATACTGCCCCTTGGAAGAAGGGATGGAAGAAGGGACACATGCGGCATGGGGACCTGGTGGGTTCTGAGAGATGCTGTGGGTTTCATGACGGTGTATGCACAGCCCGACTCTCGTTCCTGGGGATGTCCGGAGCTGTGAGGGTGAGGGTCTTTCTCTCTCTTGCTATGGAGGATGGTGGCTGGTGTATGGGGGGCAGTGGTAGTTGAAGGCTCTGGTGGAGGGCAGGGGTGTTCCTGGTCAATGCCAGGCTCCTTATGTGGGTTGTGCGCCAATTTTTGTGTTTCCTAGGGCAGTACAAAACCTAAATCCACCACTGGCCTAAAGGCCATAAAGCTGATCCACACAATCTGAAATAGTATAATGGGGATGTATTCCCTAAGGGGTACCTTTTAGGGATTCTGTGGTTACTACTGCTTGTTAGAACTGTCCATGAGGAGCGGTGATTGTCAACCCGTTGGATTCTGGATGCCTTCTATGTTGACCACTGTCATGGCCTCCCCATTATAACATTCCGATAACCTTCCCATAATAAAGTTCTCATTGCCTTCCCAGAATAAAATGCATTAACTTACCGAAACTCAGGTCTTGTAGCAATAAAACACAAGGACTGCGACCTTCACGAGCACCATACATCTGTGATCACTAAAAAGCTAAAAAAGAGAGAGGAGAAAGGCGCCTCTAAGTGTAAGCTGTAAAAACTTTAACATAAAAGACAGCCATTTACAGGAGGGTAGATAAAAAGGCTCTTCAATATCCATCAATGGGGTTATAGCCACGGTGAGCGGCATTGTGTGCAGTCCAGGATGATGATCTGTCAGTGTCAGGCATGAGGGGCCGGCAAGCCTGAGGAGGTCTGGTACTGAGGCTTGGAACGCACGGTGGAGCGCAGCATGTGCGCGATGACGTCACCGGGCATCGTAGTGACGCGTTTCCTGAGCATGCACTGTAAGATGGCAGTCCTAGCGCGCTCCTTTGTCAAGCTCTCCAGGTGTTGGCTCCTCTACGGATTCTGGGAAGGAGGTGTCTCTGGGTGTCGGGGATCTGCCATAAGTGAACAGGACTAGAATAGTGTTGTTGGCTATACACCTGTCAGTGATTGTTTGATGGAGGAGGTCTGGCACCGAGGCTTGGAACGCACAGTGGAGTGCAGTGTGTGCGCAATGACGTCACTGGCGTTGTAGAGACACGTTTCCTGAGCATGCGCTGAGAGATGGCAGTCCTAGCGTGCTCCTTTGTCAAGCTCTCCCAGTGTTGGCTCCTCTATGGATTCTGGGAAGGAGGTGTCTCTGGGTGTCGGGGATCTGCCATAAGTGAACAGGACTACAATAGTGTTGTTGGCTATACACCTGTCAGCGATTGTTTGATGGAGGAGGTCTGGAACCGAGGCTTGGAAAGCATGGTGGAGCACAACGGATGCGCGATGACGTCAACGGGCATCGTAGCAACGCGTTTCCTGAGCACGCACTGTAAGATGGCAGTCCTAGCGCACTCCTTTGTCAAGCTCTCCAGGTGTCGGCTCCTCTATGGATTCTGGGAAGGAGGTGTCTCTGGGTGTCAGGGATCTGCCATAAGTGAACAGGACTACAATAGTATTGTTGGCTATACACCTGTCAGCGATTGTTTGATGGAGGAGGTCTGGTATCGAGGCTTGGAACGCATGGTGGAGTCACCTGTCTGTGACTGACGGAATATTCCCTGTTATTTTTCTCGTCCCTATAACTCTATTGGGTTCCAACTGTATGGTATTTATATACAAGTGTTTTTCCTTCATTTTGAGGTTTTTGGTACTCCCATTTGTGTTTATTCCACCTCCAGATCATTCGTAGGTTGCACTCTTTTTCTTTTGTTTTCTTACCACTTGTCTCGTACCTGATGGGAGACTGAAATGACGAGGTCGGCCTCACTTGTGTCACCAGCCCTGACACCACTGGAGTTGGAACAGAGGGAGTCTAGGACCCAGGGGACAAGAGTGGCAGTAGTTGTTGTTTGCAGCTCTTGCAGATGATGACCTTGGAAGACTGATGATCCTCTGATTCAGGATCAGTAGTGATATGCAGAGCTGGTATGGTAGGTCGCCAGGTGTGCACCAGAGCAAGGCAGGAAGCTGGGATGGGAGACAGGAGCAATGTCATGGGAATAGCCGGGGTCATCAACAGGCGGGCAGCGAGGTACAAAATCATAAGCAAGCCAAAGTCAGGAGTAGAGCCGAAGTCAGGAACCAGTATCAGGAGAGCAATCAGAGTCAGGTGAGGAACAAGCCGGGTCAGCAACAAGGGAATCACACAGGAACAAGCAGGACATGGGGGGAGCTGAAGACCAGTCAGCACTCAACATGGGCAGAGACACCCTTTAAATAGTCCGTCTGATGCTAATCTTCGACGTGCGTGTGCATGTGTGCATTTCCATGTGCATGCGCACAACCGATCACTCTTCTCTGGACGTTTCTATGCGCATGCGCATTTCTATTCGCAATTCGTCTCACCGGAAATCCCTTACACCAGTAAAAAGCTCCAGCTGGGTAGGAACAGGATGGAGGGGGAAGGTCAGTCTTTGTAGATAACAGAAAACATTGAAACTGTCAGCTTACAGAATCCTGAGATTTGGTGCACCAGCAGTACTGGAAGGGACGTATAGGCAGTGGCAGCCATGTTTATGGAACTGGCAAACTTTCTTTAAAGGTAAATTATGGGCATAAAATCAGCCGGCTTGTTTGTATTGATAATTGGTTTGGCTTATCTCCAGGAATGAAGCCATTTGTAACAACAGCATTCTTGGGCCTGAAACTACTTTTCAGTTTCTTTCCCTGTGAGCTGGTGACCACTTTTTCGGTAAAACACTGTTAAGTGCACCCAGCGTAGTCATTATGACACGTACAGAAAGATTGGACTATCCAGTGACACTCAACCACTCAGAGGTTGGTTCAGAGCAAAAAGGTAAAATGATAAAACGATACAAATTCTAGGAGATATAGTCCAGTGACTGGTTCAGTGAGATGAAGTCCAGTGACCAGTCCAGCAAGATGAAGTCCAGTGATCAGTCCAGTGAGAAGTGCAGTGACCAGTCCAGTGAGATGAAGTCCAGCGACAATTCCAGCAAGATGAAGTCCAGTGATCAGTCCAGTGAGATGAAGTCCAGTGACCAGTCCAGTGAGAAGAAGTCAAGTGACCAGTCTAGTGAGATGAAGTCCAGTGACCATTCCAGCAAGATGAAGTCCAGTGACCAATCCAGTGAGAAGTAGTCAAGTGACCAGTCCAGTGAGATGAAGTCCAGCGACCATTCCAGCAAGATGAAGTCCAGTGACCAGTCCAGTGAGATGAAGTCAAGTGACCAGTCCAGTGAGAAGTCAAGTGACCAGTCCAGTGAGATGAAGTCCAGTGACCACTCCAGCAAGATGAAGTCAAGTGACCAATCCAGTGAGAAGTAGTCAAGTGACCAGTCCAGTGAGAAGAAGTCCAGTGACCAGTCCAGTGAGAAGAAGTCCAGTGAGATGATGTCCAGCGACCAATCCATGAGATGAAGTCCAGTGATCAATCCATTGAGATGTAGTCCAGTGGACAGTCCAGTGAGATGAAGTCCAGTGAGATGAAGTCCAGCGACCATTCCAGCAAGATGAAGTCCAGTGACCAGTCCAGTGACCAGTCCAGTGAGAAGAAATCAAGCGACCAGTCTAGTGAGATGAAGTCCAGTGAACATTCCAGCAAGATGAAGTGCAGTGAGATGAAGTCCAGTGACAAGTCCAGTGAGATGAAGTCCAGTGACAAGCCCAGTGAGGTGAAAAGTCCAGTGAGATGAAGTCCAGCGACAATTCCAGCAAGATGAAGTTCAGTGACCATTCCAGTCAGAAGTAGTCAAGTGACCAGTCCAGTGAGAAGAAGTCAAGTGACCAGTCTAGTGAGATGAGGTCCAGTGACCATTCCAGCAAGATGAAGTCCAGTGACCAATCCAGTGAGAAGTAGTCAAGTGACCAGTCCAGTGAGAAGACGTCCAGTGACCAGTCCAGTGAGAAGAAGTCCAGTGACCAGTCCAGTGAGAAGACGTCCAGTGACCAATCCATGAGATGAAGTCCAGTGACAAGTCCAGTGAGATGAAAAGTCCAGAGAGATGAAGTCCAGAGGTCAATCCATCGAGATGTAGTCCAGTGACCAGTTCAATGAGATGAAGACCAGTGAGATTTAGTCCAGTGAAAGATTATAAAGACAGTGTCAAAAAATAAATGTAATTAAAAACAAGTAATAAAATTAAAAAAATGTTTTAAAGTGCCCCCCCCCCCCCACCACTTCAATAGATTCCTAGGAGAATATTTCCAAGTCCATACTTAAGGTGACATGGGATTCTAGGTGGGCATAGCTTGCATTATGTGCTGTGTGGTGGAGCCTTGCACCACTGCTAGTTTGTTTTCTGTTTTTGTACTTGTTTTGTTCCTGTAGTGTTTGTATTATTATTTTTAATGTTTTATGAGGTGCAGGTTATGTATAATACTTAATTGTACCTTCTTGCTGCGATAGGGCAGTGCCATGCGTGGTCTGATGGGGATTGTTCATTTTGTCCTTTGTATTGCTCATTACAAAATAATTTTCAAAAAAACAAAAGTGCACCCCCTCCCCGTGCTCACATACAAAAGCGAACAGGCATGTACGTCCCACGCCAGGGGCGGACTGACAACTCATGGGGCCCCCGGGCAATAGGGGATCATGGGATAAAATAGAAAGTGCGGCACTAACAAATTGTGATTAATAAAAATAGACAATAACTAATTCATCAAGTAGTATTAAGTGTCCGGACAAGTTGTCACCGGGTCCTGCAATAAAGCTGGTGTATCAGGATCAAACGATAAAAATGCGCACTCACCAGACGCGCTATGATAATGCGCATTTGATCTACTTCCACTGAAATCCCCTCAGCAGGTGGAACAGGTGGGCATCCGTCTGGGAGTAGGTGATCCTGATGTTTTCTCTTAGTGGCATATGATAGAGAGCTTCCAGGTCCAGAGATCCCCTTAAGGCTGGGTAGGCTTATCCTCCAGGTATAGAACTCCCTCCGGTGGTAATGGTGGGTAATGGGATATCCTGGAAGTTAATTAGCTCCAATGGGAGCCAAAAAGTGCCTCATAGTGTAGTATTGTAAAATCAAAGGATTTTTATTTCAGTATTGTAAAATCAAAGGATTTTTATTTATTGCTGAATCGGGACCAGGGGCGGACTGACAACTCATGGGGCCCCCGGGCAATAGGGGATCATGGGATAAAATAGAAAGTGCGGCACTAACAAATTGTGATTAATAAAAATAGACAATAACTAATTCATCAAGTAGTATTAAGTGTCCGGACAAGTTGTCACCGGGTCCTACATTAAAGCTGGTGTATCAGGATCAAACGATAAAAATGCGCACTCACCAGACGCGCTATGATAATGCGCATTTGATCTACATCCACTGAAATCCCCTCAGCAGGTGGAACAGGTGGGCATCCGTCTGGGAGTAGGTGATCCTGATGTTTTCTCTTAGTGGCATATGATAGAGAGCTTCCAGGTACCCACCATGGTAATGGTGGGTAATGGGATATCCTGGAAGTTAATTAGCTCCAATGGGAGCCAAAAAGTGCCTCATAGTGTAGTATTGTAAAATCAAAGGATTTTTATTTCAGTATTGTAAAATCAAAGGATTTTTATTTATTGCTGAATCGGGACCAGGGGCGGACTGACAACTCATGGGGCCCCCGGGCAATAGGGGATCATGGGATAAAATAGAAAGTGCGGCACTAACAAATTGTGATTAATAAAAATAGACAATAACTAATTCATCAAGTAGTATTAAGTGTCCGGACAAGTTGTCACCGGGTCCTACATTAAAGCTGGTGTATCAGGATCAAACGATAAAAATGCGCACTCACCAGACGCGCTATGATAATGCGCATTTGATCTACATCCACTGAAATCCCCTCAGCAGGTGGAACAGGTGGGCATCCGTCTGGGAGTAGGTGATCCTGATGTTTTCTCTTAGTGGCATATGATAGAGAGCTTCCAGGTACCCACCATGGTAATGGTGGGTAATGGGATATCCTGGAAGTTAATTAGCTCCAATGGGAGCCAAAAAGTGCCTCATAGTGTAGTATTGTAAAATCAAAGGATTTTTATTTCAGTATTGTAAAATCAAAGGATTTTTATTTATTGCTGAATCGGGACCAGGGGCGGACTGACAACTCATGGGGCCCCCGGGCAATAGGGGATCATGGGATAAAATAGAAAGTGCGGCACTAACAAATTGTGATTAATAAAAATAGACAATAACTAATTCATCAAGTAGTATTAAGTGTCCGGACAAGTTGTCACCGGGTCCTACATTAAAGCTGGTGTATCAGGATCAAACGATAAAAATGCGCACTCACCAGACGCGCTATGATAATGCGCATTTGATCTACATCCACTGAAATCCCCTCAGCAGGTGGAACAGGTGGGCATCCGTCTGGGAGTAGGTGATCCTGATGTTTTCTCTTAGTGGCATATGATAGAGAGCTTCCAGGTACCCACCATGGTAATGGTGGGTAATGGGATATCCTGGAAGTTAATTAGCTCCAATGGGAGCCAAAAAGTGCCTCATAGTGTAGTATTGTAAAATCAAAGGATTTTTATTTCAGTATTGTAAAATCAAAGGATTTTTATTTATTGCTGAATCGGGACCAGGGGCGGACTGACAACTCTTGGGGCCCCCGGGCAATAGGGGATCATGGGGCCCCTGTGTCCTTGCCCAAACTCAAAAAAGCCTATGAAAAAGGTACCAGGGGCATCTCATGGGGCCTCCTACTGACAACAGTGCCCGAGTTTCCAAATGGTCAGTCCGCCCCTGTCCCGCGCGCATATGTAAATGTCGATCGCAACACACATGTGAGGTATTGCTGCGAACGACGGAACGAGAACAATCATTCTGGCAGCAGACCTCCTGTGTAACTCTAGACTGGTAACCTGGAAAGGCTTTTCAAGCGTCGCTCGGATAATGGATCATTTAAAATGCAGTCATTTGTCGCCATTCCACGGGCGTGCGCAATTTTAAAACATGGCATGTTTGGTATCTATTTACTCAGCGTAACATCATATTTTATGTTTTACATTTTATATTTAAAAAAAAAATTGGGTATTATGTGTTTGTGTTCACTAAAAGTCATTAAAGTGTATTTTTCCCAAGAAAATCGCATTTGTAAAACCGCCGCTCAAATATTGTGTGACATAAAAGTTCATTCTTTCTTGGATACACAGAATATAACTGCATATAACATTTATAGGGAAAGTTGGTAAAATAAATAATTTCTCTTTCTCTCTGGCTGCATTCCTGCAGCCACTGAGAAATACTGTGTGAGCTGTGATTGGTCACAGCTTGTCACATGGTACAAGGCTGTTGTGAATAGCCCTGTACCATGTGATATCTGTGATCATTCACAGATTTCACACGTAGTAAGCAATGATGTCAGAAGCGATATCTTGCTTACACCTATTCATGTGATCACTGATTGGCCAATCAGTGATCACATGATCGGGATCTCACACAGAGGTTCCGTACAGCGATTGGTGTTCCGCTAGGTCCAGAAGACACAGCAGGCACCGGATCGCGGTACCAGGGAGCACGCACAATCCAAAATGGCGGGTGCCATTTATGAACAGCAACCCGCCCCTGCACTGCCACCGTCCGGTCTTTTATATACATGGGCCGGACGGGAAGTGGTTAACGGTTGAACTGGATGGACTTTTGTATTTTTTCAGCCAGACTAACTATGGAACTATAAAAAATTGCAACAACAACCATTTTATTCTCCAGGGTTTCTGCTTGAATAATATATATAATGTCTAGGGGTTCTAAGTAATTTTCTAGCAAAAAAATGCCGATTTTTACATGTCGGAGAGAAATGTCAGCATTGGCCCTGGGGGTAAGGTGGTGAAGCATTTAAATCACTGCTTCCGGCTGCTTGGAATTAAAACACAATTGGTACATCAGTGCATGTTCCCCAGGGCAGTCCCCCCCCCCCCCCCCACACACACACTGCTTTTTGACACCCCATTGCCTATTAGCCTAGAAAATTAGCATTTTAAATCTGACAGATTTGGTTCCCATTGACTACAATGGGGTTGGAGTTGGGCATCCGAAGTTCACCGAATCCTGTCTGAACTGAACCCAGGCCGGTTCGGCTCCTGCCTCCTGCTGACGTTTAACATCTTCATTTCTTCTTAAAATCCATTTCAGTATTTTATTGTCGGGCTTTTCTACTTCCTGAAGGTGGTCTTCACCAGGGCTGTGAAGAAGGGGGTACCAACCGGTCTTCCTGTACGGGACCCAGACCAGCAGGGGGGCCCAGGTAGCTGGGTGAATCGGATGTGGGCAGGGAGGGTGATTGGCACAGTGGTTGGGGCAATTACTGGAACCGATCCCCTGTGTGGGTTCCCCTGCAGCAGCTGAAAGCCAGCGGGAGGGAGAGGAGAAGAGGCCGGCTTTCAGCTGCTGCAGACAGAGCCATACAGGGGATCATTTCCAGTAATTGCCTCCCTGCCGCACCCTTCACCCTCCCTTTGCACCATATGTTTACCCCCGTTGCCCTGGCCCCCCTAAGTGCCTCCACCCCCGTAATGCTGCCGTATTCTCTCCTTTCCTTCCCACTGGCAGCTGCAAGCACTCAGTAGGATCCTTCAGGATGGAGAGTGGGGGGAAGGGTCCTGTAACTGTCACATTTCCCAGCCCCTTCCTTCTCTAAATGAACACAATAAGTGATCAGTACCAATCACTCACTGTGTTCATTCATAACTGAATCATAGTAAACAGTGTTTTCTTTGGGAAGCCCTGTCAGGTTGGCTTTAGGGGGCCCCCGTGGTTCCTAACAGCAGCCCCGGCCCGCACCACGCCGTCACATCGCCCTTCATGTCACCCGTGTTCACCAGTCCACAGACGGTGGGGAGCCCTCGCTCTTTTCGGCCTGCGAGCCCCTTACTTGTCTATGTGCCATTATGAAATTCCTGCGCTTTGCATAATATCCTTTTTTCTTGGTTCGCCGCTAACAACGTCCCTGTAGGGATCATCGGTCATATTTCCTCTACGCAATCTCTTTTATCTATGTGCCATTATGAAATTCCTGCGCTTTGCATAATATCCTTTTTTCTTGGTTCGCCGCTAACAACGTCCCTGTAGGGATCATCGGTCATATTTCCTCTACGCAATCTCTTTTAGATCCGTTCGGTAGATTTATTTTGTCATCTGAAGGAAACATTGGCCGTTTCCTGTGTGGAAAGCCTTGATTAGAGGAAAAAAAAAAAAAAAATAGCATTTCCACCGAGTTTCGTTTCACTAATGCATGAAGCGAAATTCCCGCCGCGCGTCGGAAAGGGTTGACAGAAAAATATCACGCGGGCCTGGAAAAGGACGGGGGCGAGGCAACAAAAGGCAACCAGTCGTCTCATTGATCGCGCCTTACAAAAACAATCAGATCGCCCCCTTTTTTTTTTTTCGACCGAAGCCCCGAACGCCGGGAGAAACAAGCGCGCGCTGGAACTGCGGGCACCAGGTTTTAAATCTCAGGGCTATCACAAAGAGTCGACAGATCTGTGTTTCCTAACAGCCTTAACAGCACCAAAAAATCCCGCTGTCAGCACTAGCTGTGCATCCTAAATTAGAGCTGGGTATGGAAGCCGGTGGAGAATTAATACCGAGGTGACCTTTCATACAGTAGCTCCATACATCACGGCTCCACTAAATAACACAAGATGTTTTGCTTAGCTGTGTGTAATGATTTACATTGCTCAGCACTCTTTACCAAAAAAAAAAAAAAAGGAGAGCTGGGATGTCGGAGCCAGGCGCACGGTTTGAGGGCAGGAAATCAAACAGAATCAGGTTAGAAGGGGGTGACCCGTGACCACCGATGGTTTCCAAACACCACGTGTTTTTGCAGAAATAAATATTTCCTTTTTGGACATGCAAATATGTTTTTCTTCCTGGTTTCGGGATGGTTTGTGCTGGCCTGGGGTCCACATCAGCCGTAGAGCCCTTGGTCTGAAAACAGTAGGTGGATTTGGAGGTTGAATGGAGGCCAACGGAAGGCCGGGCCAACGGAAGGCCGGGCCAACGAAAGGCCGGGCCAACGAGGCCTTCGCAATCATAGCTTTGCTTTTGTGGCTTTAGCTTTAGACTGTTATTGGTGAGAAGTAGAAGTATTTCATGCAGGGCTGGTATTTATTAATGACACGGTGTTCCAGCTCTTTGGCCGGTTCGTGATAGGGCCCCTTTTGACACGGGGCCGCTCTGCTACTGATCTGCTCATGGATCCCCTGCTGAAGTGGAGATGAACGGGACGGAGGTCAGTTTGTGTCGTCCGGCAGCCTCACTCCACTTTTTCAAGAGCGGATGTCTGTGGACCCAGGATAACCCTGTGGGTGGCTGGATGTAAACGAACGTGTGTCCATTTACATTAGGCAATGTCTCATCCGTCATGTTCAGCTCTGGAAAAAACAACAAGACGCAGATCTGCTTTTTTGTATTTCCAGACCTGGACAGATTTGAGGGTAGGAGGATATAAACAGATACAAGTCCAGAGTGCCTTTGTCTGTACTTTGCCTATCTCAGTACTCCACCTGTCTCTGTACTTTGCCTGTCTCTGTACTTTGCCTGTCTCTGTACTCTGCCTGTCTCTGTACTCTGCCTGTTTCTGTACTATGTCTCTGTACTCCGCCAGTCTCTGTACTCTGCCTGTCTCTGTACTTTGCCTGTCTCAGTACTCCACCTGTCTCTGTACTCTGCTTATCTCTGTACTTTGCCTGTCTCTGTACTCTGCCTGTCTCTGTACCTTGCCTGCCTCAGTACTCCACCTGTCTCTGTACTCTGCCTGTCTCTGTACCTTGCCTGCCTCAGTACTCCACCTGTCTCTGTACTCTGCCTGTCTCAGTACTCCACCTGTCTCTGTACTCTGCTTGTCTCTGTACTCTGCCTGTCCCTGTACTCCGCCTATCTCTGTACTCCACCTGTCTCTGTACTCTGCTTATCTCTGTACTTTGCCTGTCTCTGTACTCCACCTGTCTCTGTACCTTGCCTGCCTCAGTACTCCACCTATCTCTGTACTCTTCTTGTCTCTGTACTCTACCTGTCTCTGTACTCTGCCTGTCCCTGTACTCTGCCTGTCTCAGTACTCCACTTGTCTCTGTACTCTGCTTGTTTCTGTACTCTTCCTGTCCCTGTACTCCGCCTGTCTCTGTACTCCCCGTGTCTCTGTACTCCCTGTGTCTTTGTTCTCTGCCTGTCTCAGTACTCCAATTGTCTCTGTACTATGCTTATCTCTGTACTCTGCCTGTGTCTCTACTCAAGAGCAAAAGCACAAGGGCAGTGAAGGCATCCAATGCGTCCCTGCACCCAGTTCATCCAACTATACAAAAAAGTGGCGACCACCCCCCGCTTATAACAGCAAAGTGCACATGCAAGGCTAAGGCACATCACAAACAAACAAAGGATTTCCTGCACTTTCCAGCCAGCCTGCAAAACAACCAAAAAAGTAGTCTTTAGCTCAGGCTGGTTACAGAAGTAACACATTCTAAATGTATACAGAGACGCAGCTACATAAAGTAGGGCCACTACTAGAGATTGGTAAAGTAGGGTCACTACTAGAGATTGGTAAAGTAGGGTCAGTACTAGAGATTGGTAAAGTAGGGTCACTACTAGAGATTGGTAAAGTAGGGTCACTACTAGAGATTGGTAAAGTAGGGTCACTACTAGAGATTGGTAAAGTAGGGTCACTACTAGAGATTGGTAAAGTAGGGCCACTACTAGAGATTGGTAAAGTAGGGTCAGTACTAGAGATTGGTAAAGTAGGGTCACTACTAGAGATTGGTAAAGTAGGGTCACTACTAGAGATTGGTAAAGTAGGGTCACTACTAGAGATTGGTAAAGTAGGGCCACTACTAGAGATTGGTAAAGTAGGGTCACTGCTAGAGATTGGTAAAGTAGGTTCACTACTAGAGATTGGTAAAGTAGGGTCAGTACTAGAGATTGGTAAAGTAGGGCCACTGCTAGAGATTGGTAAAGTAGGGCCACTACTAGAGATTGGTAAAGTAGGGTCACTGCTAGAGATTGGTAAAGTAGGGTCACTACTAGAGATTGGTAAAGTAGGTTCACTACTAGAGATTGGTAAAGTAGGGTCACTACTAGAAATTGGTAAAGTAGGGTCACTACTAGAAATTGGTAAAGTAGGGTCACTACTAGAGATTGGCCATCACCCAACAAATATGGTCATATTAGGTCAATGCCATCTAGCAGGCGGGCCTCGGGCACAAGGTACCCAATCAGGGAGAGACCATAATTGTTGTAATTAGCGGATATATGGCGTATATACAGTATATATATATATAGATTACTAGTAATGAATGATGACAGTTCTTGTAGGCAGTACCGAGACAAGGTCATGTAGAGCCCAGAGCAAGCATGCTAAATTGCATGTATGAGCATTATGTGTCAGTGAAAATCCCTTCCCCCTCCCGCACACAAAAAAATCAAGCACTTATCTGCATGCTCATCCTCTAAGCATGAATTCCCTCTCCTCCCAGTACAAATCTGTGCCCCCCCCCGCTCAAATCCTCTCTCTCCCCATATGTCCCTAGCATAAATCCCCCCATCAAATTTCCCCTCCAAGCACAAATCCCCTCCCCCCCAAATCCCCCCTTCCAGCGCAAATTCCCCTTCCCCAATCCCCCATCTTAGCACAAATCCCCCCATCAAATTTCCCCTCCAAGCACAACTCCCCTACCCCCAAATTCCCCCCTTCCAGCACAAATTCCCCTTCCCCAGTCCCCCATCCTAGCACAAATCCCCCCCATCAAATTTCCCCTCCAAGCACAAATCCTCTCCCCCCAGCTCCAAATTCCCCCCTTCCAGTGCAAATTCTCTTCCACCAATCCCCCATCTTAGCACAAATCCGCTCCCCCCACAAATTTCCCCTCCTAGCACAAATACCCCCTCAGTCATCCCTACTAGGGCAAATCCCCCCCTCCAAAAAAAAATATTTCCCTTCTATCATATTATTTTTATAGCACAAACCCACCAAATTCCCCCTCCTTGCGCAAATCCTTTTCCTCCATCCTCCCTCCCAACACAAATCCCCACTCCTACCACGCCTCCCCAAATTTGCCCTCCTAGAACAATTCTAACCCTCTGCCGTCCCCCAAATTCCCCATTTCAACACAAATCCTCCCCCCCAATCACCTTGTGGTGCCCCCCCCCCGCCTCATATGATACCACAGTGCCCAGGGCAGCCGCCCCTCCTGCCCACCCTTTGTACCAGCCCTACTTGTAGGCACTGATATTAGGCAATGCAGCAATTGGTGATATCAGGCTTGGGGCCTGCGGTATTGGAGGACAGCTTCTGCTGGAGGGTTTGTGGTTTGCAGTGCACTGGGCAGCACTGTAGACCTGCTAAGGACAGCCCATGTGGCTATTCCGGATACCGGGATGTTTCCTTTCTGCAGGTATAGTCCCTGTTCTGACTCTACTCACCAGGAACCTCTCCGTGCTCTAATTACTTTGCCTATCCATGACCTGTCTCTATCCTTGACCTGTCTCTATCCATGACCTACCACTAGCTCCAGGAACACCTGAATGATGCAGGAGACCCTATATATAAGGCAACCGGTCAAGATGGCTGCCTAAAGTCTCCAGATGCTGCAACGTCCAATGGAACAGCTGGCTTCTTTGACACCCTGATGGAGTCTGCAAGGGGACAATTCCCCTAACAGACTCTACGCCATCTGTAATAATGGCAAAGTGCCACCTACAGGACGGAGGGGAAACCTGCACCTGCCTACAAACCTAATATGACCTTGAGGCCATATTAGGTCAATGATGTCACAAGCAGCTCCGCCGCTGAGGGGCACTCCCACTCGCGGCTTATCGGCCCAACAATAACTGGACCGAACCCAGACCAGATCTAAGCCAACCTCATCCCTAGTGTCAGGAATGGACTCAGCACTGGTGGTGGGACTCACCTGCCGTGTGGGTTGCAGTACCAGGGCTGACCAGCGGGTGCTCTCAGCAGCCAGAAGCTCACTCCTGCAGTCAGCCAACACCTGGGGCTGATTGCAGGAGGTGTATTTAAGGAATGACCAGGCCTGTGATCAGGGCCTTGGTGAATGTTTCCCATGAGCCCCTGTACCTGGTATCCTGTGTTCTTGCTTATCTGCCTAGTTGCTGACCCTGCTTTGATCATGACCTCTGCTGACCGTATCTGTTGAACCCCTGGCTTGCCTAACCATCCTTCTGCCTGATCCTCTGTACCGCGCTGCCCGTGAGTTACTGAACCCAGCTTGTGACCTTGACTATTCTCTGCCTGCTCCTCCGGTACCTCACTGCCCGCACGTTGCTGACCTCGCCTGCCGACTACGCCTGACGCTACCCAGACGATCCATCCATCCCGCACGGATCCAGTCACTACCTGTCCAAACCTGCCAGCCCCTTCACATCAGGCTTTCCCCGGTACATACCCTCGGCGGACCCCTCTACCACAGTTGGGTGCACTCAGGGGCTGCGACCTGGTCTCAGTCCTGCGCCAAGTCCATCCCCACCATCAGGGGCTTCTGGTGAAAAGGCAGACTGGGGCTTAGACTCCGCGCCTTGGGGAATCCTGGTCTGTGGGTCACTAGAGATCCCGCCGGGCGGTGCCTGACGTTACCTTACGGCCCGCCTGACCATTCCACCTCTCCAGCCCTGACTACGCCTGTGTTCCTGAAGCCTGCTACTTCCCTGTGTCAGTCCACACATTTCTGGTCACACCCGGATCCCTGACACCTAGGTGCTACATTAAGTAAACTTATATTTTCTAGTCAATGGTGGCTTCTCCAACATCTCCGCTTTTATTTTGTCCTCTGAAGGGAACGTTGGCTGCTTCCTGTATGTTCAGTGAAAAGACGCCGCAGGTCCCTTCAGTGAGTTTCATGGAGAACGTTCAGTAAAATAGGCAGAAATGATGGAAAACACATCTTCCTTCGCATTACTGGCTCTGATACAGGCTGAGCAGCTGCAGAAAACCGCAAAGAACTTTGAAATTCTTTATAAAATCCAATGGCCTTTGCTGTGAGAGAACTTCTAGGGGAACCTTAGAACTCTGCAAAGCTGAACTCCAGGCAGATATCAGATAATAAAAGGCAGCTCTGTATTTATTCATATATATCATTGTACAGTCGTGGCCAAAAATCTCCCCCCCCCCTCGTCAGATAACGCACCACTTTGCCCCCAAAAATTGTTGCGATGACAAATGTTTCGGCATTCTCATGTTTATTTCTATGGTTTGTATCGGTGACACAAAGAGGTGGAGAAACAAAAAGCCAAATCTGACCCATTCCACGCAAAACCCCAAAAATGGACTGGACAAAATTATTGGCACCCTCTGAAAGCATCCTTAGACAGTTGGGAGCCAAAGAGGGGATCCACCTTACTCCAATACGTGGACGACCTTATTTTATGTGCCAAGGACCACCAAAAGTGTGAGGTAGACTCGAGACACTTGCTAGATTACCTAGCCACAAAGGGCCATCTGGCCTCCAAGAAGAAGATACAATGGGCACAGGAACAGGTGGAATACCTGGGTTGCCTGATTTCAGGAGGGGAACGGTCTGTCTCCCCAGCCAGGGTAAAAGTCCTAACGTCCCTCACATGTAGTATTTGGTCGCACACCCCTTGGAAAAAAATAAGTGAAATCAATGGCTTCCTGTGACCATCAATGAGTTTCTTCCACCTCCCTACTGGAATTTTGGATCGCTCTTCTTCCTCCAACTGCTCCGGGTCTCTCAGATTGGAACGGTTCCTTTTCCCAACTGCTGGTCTGAGATCTCTCCACAGGAGCTCTATGGGATGGAGATCTGTACTCATTGCTGGCCAGCTCAGTCCTCTCCAGCGCTTTGTCTGAAACCATTTCTGGGGGCTCTTTGATGTGAGCTTTGGGTCATTGTCCTGCTGGAAGACCCATGACCTCTGACGGAGACCCAACTTTCTGACACCGGGCCCTACATTGCACCCCAGAATTCTTTGGTAGTTTTCAGATTTCATAATGTCACGCACACGGCCAAGATATCCAGTGCCTGAAGCAGTAAAGCAACCCCAAACCATCAGTGACCCCCCCACCATGTGTGACTGGAGGGACTGGATTCTTTTCTGTAAAGGTCTCATTGCTTTTTCTGAAATCAGTAGAGTGGTGGGCTTTACCGGGGGATCAGGAGGGAATTGGGCCAGCTTGGCACAATGTAAGTGTAGAACCCACTTACTAACATTTATAGGGAAAGGTGATCCAGGGAATATCCAATTGCCTCTCGGGGGATCAGGAGGGAATTTTTTCCCCTGCAGGAGCAAATTGGATCGTGCTTTGCTGGGTATTTTTGCCTTCCTCTGGATCAACTGTGGGTGTAGGATTATCACTTTTTTATTTTTCTGTGGTTGAACTGGATGGACTTTTATCTTTTTTCAGCCAGACAAACTATGTAACTATGTAAATAGTGTGATGATGTCACAAGAGGGCTGGGTCACCCCCCGCCCCCGTGTGACATCATCATGCACTGTGGTTGGCTAAAGCATTGTACCTGATCTGTGGTCTAGTGCTTTGCTTTGGCTAATCACAATGCACTGTTCATATAGTGAACTCGGTGTAGTTATTCCCCCTGAGGTCATCACAGAGGACAAGGGGGCGCTCTTTACGTCTGGAAGAAAAGAAATGTCATCTCCAAACACGGAAAGGTTTCTTCACAGTAAGAGCTGTGAGAATGTGGAATAGACTCCCTCCAGAGTTGGTTGTGGCCAGCTCAGTGGATTGCTGTAGGAAAGTCCTGGATTCTTTCTTGGATACACAGAATATAACTGGATATAACATTTATAGGGAACGTTGATCCAGGGAATATCCGATTGCCTCTCGGGGGATCAGGAAGGAATTTTTCCCCTGCAGGAACAGATTGGATCGTGCTTTGCTGGGTTTTTTTTGCCTTCCTCTGGATCAGCTGTGGGTGGAGGATTATAACTTTTTATTTTTTTATGGTTGAACTGGATGGACTTTTATCTTTTTTCAGCCAGACTAACTATGTAAATAGTGTGATGATGTCACAAGAGGGCTGGGTCACCCTGTCTCCTTGTGACGTCATCATGCACTGTGTTGGCCGAGGCATTGTACCTGATCTGTGGTTAAGTGCTTTGCTTTGGCCAATCACAAGGCACTGTTCATATAGTATGTAACTATGTCAGGCCATTGTGTTAGGAACATACGAACGGCCGATGTTCGTGTTGAACTTACATTTCACTCGAACATCCAGCCCATCTTTGGTCACGAGTCACATGACTTCATCAGCTTCATCAGTGGCTAAGTGGTTAGCACTTCTGTCTGGCAGCACTAGGGTTGCCGGCTCAAATCCCAACCACGGCACCACCTGCCTGGAGGTTGTATGTTCTCCCTGTGCCTGCGTGGGTTTCCTCTAGGTACTCCGGTTTCCTCCTACATGCCAAAGACATGCTGGTAGGTTAATTGGCTCCTGTCTAAAATTGTCCCTAGTATATGTATGACTGTGAGTTAGGGACCTTAGATTGTACGCTCCTCGGGGGCGGGGACTGATGTGAATGTACAATATATACGTAAAGCGTGTAAATTGATGGTGCTATATAAGTACTATAATAAATAAATCAGCTCTTTATATTTGTCTGCACTGGTGATTTCTCCTTTCTTCCTGTCCTAGTGACAACATCGGCCATTACCCAGCAAATCTGCCCCTCTATATGGCAGCCTGAGAGAGCTTCAGATTCAAGTGGGTGCTAATACACGATTTTCCTCCAGTGTAAGTGGACACTAAGGATTGGCATCCACTCTGTGCATGAAACGCGTAAGGAGGAGCCAATTACGCCGTGACATCACGCCGCCGGAGCCTCGTGGAGCTCCGGCGGCCATCTTTGAAAGTGGACAGTTAGTCCTGTCATTTTATGCTGTTATCTTATCTTATCGGTTTTTACTGGAAAATCTTAATCCCTCGAATAAATTATTTCTTATTTGCTATACTACACTTTGGGCATCTCCTTTGTTTTTACTCTCTTGGTGGAGTATTACATTTCAGACGCCCAGTTAAAGACACAGATCCATCCCAGTATCCAGAGAGGGATCTCCTGCATATCCAGGAAGCAGCACCCACTTAAGGGGATCTCTGGCTGTCTTGGATCACCACTAAAGCCCTGGAATTCTTTGACTTACCTACCCACCCTTCAGAGGGAAGTCACCCCTTCACCTAGCCCATCCTGAGGACATCTGGATTTATATTCACATGCGCATTTAAATTGCGCGTCTGGTGAGTGCGCAATTTTATCACGACTAGTTGCACGATCACCGGATTACCAATGAAGCAGGCACCTTCCGAGCACTATAGTCACCTTTTGAACTTTATATCATTTATCTATTGTCCATTCATGAACTTTATTTAGTGCTTTTGATGAGTTTTTTTGAGTACGATTTTATCATTATTTAGCGCTGCACCACTACTGATCTACTGATCCGGACACTAAGGTGCACTTATCTTTTAAGTAATAAAAGGGGAAAAGCACTCCTGTGATTTAGTAATTTTGTTTTAAAAGAGATACATTTTAGAAGTAAATTGTATTTAGTGAAATTCTTGTACATCATAATAAAGTTTCCCATGAAGCACTTGTACTGACATCTGTGCGGCGCGGAGTCCCTGGGCTCGGTGTATCCAGTCCGGGATCGCCGCGCACTTACTGTAACTCTTTTTCTATTTATTTAACTGGCTGGTATTTATCCTGTCTGCGCCGTGACGCCCTGCGTATATCACATGGCGCTCTATAAATAAATACATCATGCGGCCCGTATTTTACCAGGTGCAAATGGATTTTCGCACACGACAAAACGTTTAAGACAATTTACTTTCAGCAAAAAGGCGCTAATTAGTTCCCCGCGATCCCAAAATCAATAGGAGTTCATTTTTTTTTAGTAAGCCCGGCCGTGTATCCTTTGACACGAGCGCATCATTAGGTGCGCTGACGGCGGCCGCAGGAGGAATTGGCTTCGGAAAAGACGTCAGTGTTGCTCTTTCTGATTTCTGCAGCCCATTGATTTCTCCGCTTGATTGGTTTTCATGAGATCATTTACATTTCGCTGCAGATTATTAGCCATTTGAGTTGTCATATTTGCTTCGCCGCTGTTCAGTTGCTAATATTCGATCAAGTTTATTGACCTCAATGCAGCATGTTGACTGTGTGTTCAATGATTGATTTTCTGCCTCGGTTGCAGCTAATTTTAGTGGATACCCAGCGCCAGGCTGTCTTGGCAACAGGATGGGGAAAAAAAACACAGGATAACTTCTTTTACGTTGTGTTTATTATTCATTTCCACCTCCTCGTTCAAACGGCGTGCCAAGTGGTCTGAAAGCCGGGATTGACTTAGCATTGGGCAAGGTAGGTCCATGCCTAGGGGTCGTGGAACTCACCATGTACTTAGGGAGGCTGGATATGGCTTCTAATAAGGTGTTAAGAGGTCTCCAAGCATTTCTGCATCGCTTCTGCCGCACTTCATGAACTCCAGGTATGATCTGGATTGTATAGAACCTTGGGCCAGCTTGACACAATGTACAGTGGGGATGAAAAGTTTGGGCACCCCAGCTAAAAATGTGTATTAATGTGCATAAAGAAGCCAAGGAAAGATGGAAAAATCTCCAAAAGGCATCAAATTACAGATTAGACATTCTTATAATATGTCAACAAAAGTTAGATTTTATTTCCATCATTTACACTTTCAAAATAACAGAAAACAAAAAAATGGCGTCTGCAAAAGTTTGGGCCCCCTGCAGAGTTAATATCTTGTACTGCCCCCTTTGGCAAGTATCACAGCTTGTAAACGCTTTTTGTAGCCAGCCAAGAGTCTTTCAGTTCTTGTTTGAGGTCTCTTTGCCCATTCTTCCTTACAAAAGTCTTCCAGTTCTTTGAGATTTCTGGGCTGTCTGTCACGCACGGCTCTTCTAAGGTCTATCCATAGATTTTCAATGATGTTGAGGTCAGGAGATTGTGAAGGCCATGGCAAAACCTTCAGTTTACGCCTCTTGATGTAATCCCCCGTGGATTTAGAGGTGTGTTTAGGATCATTATCCATTTGTAGAAGCCATCCTCTCTTTAACTTCAGCTTTTTCACAGATGGCATCAAGTTACCATCCAAAATTTGCTGACATTTTATTGAATCCATTTTTCCTTCTACTCGTGAGATGTTCCCTGTGCCACTGGCTGCAACACAACCCCAAAGCATGATTGATCCAACCCCATGCTTAACAGTTGGACAGAGGTTCTTTTCATTCAATTCTGTGCCCCTTCTTCTCCAAACGTACCTTTGCTCATTCCGGCCAAAAAGTTCAATTTTAACCTCATCGGTCCACAGAACTTGTTTCCAAAATGGATCAGGCTTGTCTATATGTTCATCTGCAAAGTTCAAACGATGATTTTTGTGGTGAGGACGTAGAAGAGGTTTTCTTCTGATGACTCTTCCATGAAGACCATATTTGTACAAGTATCTCTTTATAGTGGAATAGTGACCACAACTCCAGTGTCTGCCAGATTTTTCTGGAGGGATCGTGCAGTCAAACGTGGGTTTTGAATTGTTTTTCTCACAATCCTGCGAGCTGTTCTGTCTGATATTTTTCTTGGTCTTCCAGATCTTGCTTTAACTTCCACTGTTCCTGATGACTGCCATTTCTTAATTACATTCCGAACAGAGGATATTGACATCTGAAAACGCTTTGCTATCTTCTTATAGCCTTCTCCAGCTTTGTGAGCGTCAACTATTTTCAGTTTCAGTTTTCTAGACAACTGCTTAGAAGAACCCATGGTGCTGATTGTTGGGGCAAGGTCAGATGAGTCCGGGCATTTAAAACCTTTGAGATTGACATCACCTGGTCTTCCCAGACGATGATTGAGAACAATCCATGACACTGGCAGGTCTCAGCTTGGCAAAGGGGGCAGTGCATGCTATAAATTCTGCAGGGTGCCCAAACTTTTGCAGACGCCATTTTTTTGTTTTCTGTTATTTTGAAAGTGTAAATGATGGAAATAAAATCTAACTTTTGTTGACATATTATAAGAATGTCTAATCTGTAATTTGATGCCTTTTGGAGATTTTTCCATCTTTCCTTGGCTTCTTTATGCACATTAATACAAATTTTTAGCTGGGGTGCCCAAACTTTCCATCCCCACTGTAAGTATAGAACCCACTTACTAACATTTATAGGGAAAGTTGATCCAGGGAATGTCCGATTGCCTCCCGGAGGATCAGGAGATAATTTTTTTCCCCTGCAGGAGCAAATTGGATCGTGCTTTGCTGGGTTTATTTGCCTTCCTCTGGATCAACTGTGTGTGTAGGGTTATAACTTTTTTTTTTTGTTTACAAACAGTTTTATTGTACAAAAGTAGACTGTAAAACAACAGTACATTTTCAAATGATACTTACAGCAAAAACAAGGCACTTTTGAAAAGTACAATACAGAAAAAGTATATTAATGAAAGAAAGAGAAGAAATAGAAGAGAGTAGGTTGCAAGTACATGAAATATGTAGATGATAAGGTGGATTGAATAATACATCTGTCAGCATTATATGCCAGTCAACTCTCATTGGGAATGTTATTAATTATGCAATAAATGTCTGTAATCCCTCCATGACTCCCATTTTTATATCAAATAAGTGCATCTTATCCAGTAGGGTATAATGAATACGTTCCATGAGCATTACAGCATCAATTCTGTGTAAAACGGAGGCCAAGGGTACAGAATTGGACCTCCAATGTAAGGCAATAGACCATAAAGTGGCAATACATATAGTATGTATCAATCTCATAATGGTGTCAGAGACCCCCGGGATATGAGCCCCCAATAGACAGGTCTGTAAAGATAATCGTACCAGGATATTCGCCAGTGAGGTAGCCACCTCAGATATCTTACACCAAATAGTAGATCCAAAGTACCTGTGAATAACTTTTTTTTAACCACCTCCCGTCCGGCCGTTGTATATAAACGGCCAGACGGTGGCAGTGCAGGGGCGGGTGGCTGTTTATAAATGGCCTCCCCGCCACCTCCCACGGAGCGCGCAGCACCGCGATCCGGTGCCTGCTGTGTCCTCCGGAGGTCCCAATCATGTGATCACTGATTGGCCAATCAGTGATCACATGAAGAGTAGTAAGCAACATGTCACTTCTGACATCATTACTTACTACGTGTGAAATCTGCGAATGATCACAGAGATCACATGGTACAGGGCTATTCACAACAGCCTTGTTCCATGTGACAAGCTGTGACCAATCACAGCTCACACATTATTTCTCAATGGCTGCAAGAATGCAGACAGAGAGAAAGAGAAATGATTGCTTTTACAGCCTTTATGGGTGTAAAAGCAATCAGTGTTAAAAAAAAAAAAATCTTCATCACCCCCCACAAGTAGTACAGTGTCACCATGGTGACACCACACTGCTAGGGTGACGGTATGTAAAAATAAAAAACATAAATAATAATATAAAAAAATAAAATAAAAATGTTAAAAAAATGCTTAAAAATTATAATTTTTGGTTATAAACTAATTTGGGTTATTTTTTTTTACTAAAAAGATAACGGAATAAATTTTGGCCGCGATTTATGATGAAATATTATTTATTTGCAAAATTTTATAAGAAAAACACTTTTTCAAAATTTTGGGACTTTTTCATTTACATAGCAAAAAAACTAAAAATCCCAGCGGTGAATAAATACCACCAAAATAAAGCTTTATCTGTCTAAAAAAAAAGCTAAAAAATTAATATGGGTACAGTGTTGCATGACCGCGCAATTGTCATCCAAATTGTGATAGCGCTGAAAGCTGAAAATTGGCCTGGACAGGAAGGGGGGGAAAGTGTCCGGACTGGAAGGGGGGGAAAGTGTCCAGACTGGAAGGGGGGGAAAGTGTCCGGACTGGAAGGGGGTGAAAGTGTCCGGACTGGAAGGGGGGGAAAGTGTCCGGACTGGAAGGGGGGGAAAGCGTCCGGACGGGAAGGGGGGGAAAGCGTCCGGACTGGAAGGGGGGTGAAAGTGTCCGGACTGGAAGGGGGGGAAAGTGTCCGGACTGGAAGGGGGTGAAAGTGTCCGGACTGGAAGGGGGGGAAAGTGTCCGGACTGAAAGGGGGGGAAAGTGTCCGGACTGGAAGGGGGGGAAAGTGTCCGAACTGGAAGGGGGGGAAAGTGTCCGGACTGGAAGGGGGGGAAAGTGTCCGGACTGGAAGGGGGTGAAAGTGTCCGGACTGGAAGGGGGTGAAAGTGTCCGGACTGGAAGGGGGGGAAAGTGTCCGGACTGGAAGGGGGGGAAAGTGTCCGGACTGGAAGGGGGGGAAAGCGTCCGGACTGGAAGGGGGGGAAAGCGTCCGAACTGGAAGGGGTGGAAAGCGTCCGAACTGGAAGGGAGGGTGAAAGTGTCCGGACTGGAAGGGGGGAAAGTGTCCAGACTGGAAGGGGGGGAAAGTGTCCGGACTGGAAGGGGGCGAAAGTGTCCGGACTGGAAGGGGAGGGAAGTGTCCGAACTGGAAGGGAGGGAAAGTGTCCGGACTGGAAGGGGGTGAAAGTGTCCGGACTGGAAGGGGGGGAAAGTGTCCGGACTGGAAGGGGGGGAAAGTGTCCGGACTGGAAGGGGGTGAAACTGTCCGGACTGGAAGGGGGAGAAAGTGTCCGGACTGGAAGGGGGTGAAAGTGACCGGACTGGAAGGGGGAGAAAGTGTCCGGACTGGAAGGGGGAGAAAGTGTCCGGACTGGAAGGGGGTGAAAGTGACCGGACTGGAAGGGGGGGAAAGTGTCCGGTCTGGAAGGGGGGGAAAGTGTCCGGACTGGAAGGGGGGAAAAGTGTCCGAACTGGAAGGGAGGGAAAGTGTCCGGACTGGAAGGGGGGTGAAAGTGTCCGGACTGGAAGGGGGGGAAAGTGTCCGGACTGGAAGGGGGTGAAAGTGACCGGACTGGAAGGGGGGGAAAGTGTCCGGTCTGGAAGGGGGGGAAAGTGTCCGGACTGAAAGGGGGGGAAAGTGTCCGGACTGGAAGGGGGGGAAAGTGTCCGAACTGGAAGGGGGGGAAAGTGTCCGGACTGGAAGGGGGGGAAAGTGTCCGGACTGGAAGGGGGTGAAAGTGTCCGGACTGGAAGGGGGTGAAAGTGTCCGGACTGGAAGGGGGTGAAAGTGTCCGGACTGGAAGGGGGTGAAAGTGTCCGGACTGGAAGGGGGGGAAAGTGTCCGGACTGGAAGGGGGGGAAAGCGTCCGAACTGGAAGGGGTGGAAAGCGTCCGAACTGGAAGGGAGGGTGAAAGTGTCCGGACCGGAAGGGGGGGAAAGTGTCCGAACCGGAAGGGGGGGAAAGTGTCCGAACTGGAAGGGAGGGTGAAAGTGTCCGGACTGGAAGGGGGGGAAAGTGTCCGAACTGGAAGGGAGGGAAAGTGTCCGGACTGGAAGGGGGTGAAAGTGTCCGGACTGGAAGGGGAGGGAAGTGTCCGAACTGGAAGGGAGGGAAAGTGTCCGGACTGGAAGGGGGTGAAAGTGTCCGGACTGGAAGGGGGGGAAAGTGTCCGGACTGGAAGGGGGTGAAACTGTCCGGACTGGAAGGGGGAGAAAGTGTCCGGACTGGAAGGGGGTGAAAGTGACCGGACTGGAAGGGGGGGAAAGTGTCCGGTCTGGAAGGGGGGGAAAGTGTCCGGACTGGAAGGGGGGGAAAGTGTCCGAACTGGAAGGGAGGGAAAGTGTCCGGACTGGAAGGGGGGGAAAGTGTCCGGACTGGAAGGGGGGAAAGTGTCCGGACTGGAAGGGGGTGAAAGTGTCCGGACTGGAAGGGGGGGAAAGTGTCTGGACTGGAAGGGGGGAAAGTGTCCGGACTGGAAGGGGGTGAAAGTGTCTGGACTGGAAGGGGGGGAGAGTGTCTGGACTGGAAGGGGGGGAAAGTGTCCGGACTGGAAGGGGGGGAAAGTGTCCGAACTGGAAGGGGGGGAAAGTGTCCGGACTGGAAGGGGGGGAAAGTGTCTGGACTGGAAGGGGGGGAAAGTGTCCGGACTGGAAGGGGGGGAAAGTGTCCGGACTGGAAGGGGGTGAAAGTGTCCGGACTGGAAGGGGGTGAAAGTGTCCGGACTGGAAGGGGGGGAAAGCGTCCGGACTGGAAGGGGGGGAAAGCGTCCGAACTGGAAGGGGTGGAAAGTGTCCGAACTGGAAGGGAGGGTGAAAGTGTCCGGACTGGAAGGGGGGGAAAGTGTCCGAACTAGAAGGGGGGGAAAGTGTCCGAACTGGAAGGGAGGGTGAAAGTGTCCGGACTGGAAGGGGGGGAAAGTGTCCGGACTGGAAGGGGGTGAAAGTGTACAGACTGGAAGGGGGGGGAAGTGTCTGGACTGGAAGGGGGGGAAAGTGTCCGAACTGGAAGGGGGGGAAAGTGTCCGAACTGGAAGGGAGGGAAAGTGTCCGGACTGGAAGGGGGGGAAAGTGTACAGACTGGAAGGGGGGGAAAGTGTACAGACTGGAAGGGGGGGAAAGTGTCCGGACTGGAAGGGGGGGAAAGTGTCCGGACTGGAAGGGGAGGGAAGTGTCCGAACTGGAAGGGGGTGAAAGTGTCCGGACTGGAAGGGGGTGAAAGTGTCCGGACTGGAAGGGGGAGAAAGTGTCCGGACTGGAAGGGGGGGAAAGTGTCCGGACTGGAAGGGGGTGAAAGTGTCCGGACTGGAAGGGGGTGAAAGTGACCGGACTGGAAGGGGGGGGGAAAGTGTCTGGACAGGAAGGGGGAGAAATTGTCTGGACAGGAAGGGGGGGAAAGTGTCCGGACTGGAAGGGGGGGAAAGTGTTCGGACTGGAAGGGGTTATTGGTTGAACTGGATGGACTTTTGTCTTTTTTCAGCCAGACTAACTATGTAAATAGTGTGACAATGTCACAAGAGGACGGGGTCACCCGCCACCTCCTTGTGACATCATTATGCACTGTGGTTGGCCAAAGCATTGTACCTCATCTGTGGTCAAGTGATTTGCTTTGGCCAATCACAAGGCACTGTTCATGTAGTGAACTCGGTGTAGTCCTTCACCCTGAGGTCATCACAGAGCACAAGGGGGCGCTCTTTACGTCTGGAAGAAAAGAAATGTAATCTCCAAACACGGAAAGGTTTCTTCACAGTGAGAGCTGTGAGAATGTGGAATAGACTCCCTCAAGAGTTGGTTCTGGTATGATCTGGATTGTATAGTACCTTGGGTCAGCTTGGCACAATGTAAGTGTAGAACCCACTTACTAACATTTATAGGGAAAGGTGATCCAGGGAATATCCGATTGCCTCTCGGGGGATCAGGAAGGAATTTTTTTCCCTGCAGGAGCAGATTGGATCGTGCTTTGCTGGGATTTTTTGCCTTCCTCTGGATCAACTGTGGATGTAGGATTATAACTTTTTTTGAAATGGTTGAACTGGATGGACTTTTGTCTTTTTTCAGCCAGACTAACTATATAACTATGTAACCCTCCTAGAATAGGTAGCTAGAGAGGTTCAGGTAAATTTAGTTCTTTGAGAAACAGGTGTAAGGACGCTACTACCTCCCTCGATTACCGATCTGCCCGGTGCTGAGACCTGGTGGCTGCCGATGCCCTCACAGATCAGAATGAAAACAGGAATGGTCGGCACTTGGGAAAACATCCAACCGAATACTTCTTTGTTATAAGAACATGTACAGCAGGGGTGTCAAACTGGTGACCCTCCAGCTGCCGTGAAACTACAAGTCCCATCATGCCTCTGCCTTTGGGAATCATGTTTGTAACCGTCAATCTTGCAATGCTTCATGGGACTTGTAGTTTGGCAACAGCTGGAAGGCCACCAGTTTGACACCCGTGATGTACATGGCTAAAAAGAATCCAGTGCATTTCGGACAATTAGTCTTTAGCCAAGACTAAGGACTAATTGTCCGAAACACGTTGCCTGTTTTCCCGAATGCCGACCTTTCCCGTTTTCAAATTTAGTTCTTTAGCTGCTCTGTAATAATTGGAGTGGTGTGCAGGGGCAGACTGACCATTTGGAAACTCAGGCACTGCCCGAGGGCCCGGGGTCAGTAGGGGGGCCCATGAGATGCCCCTGGTACCTTTTTCATAGGCTTTTTTGAGTTTGGGCAAGGACACAGGGGCCCCATGATCCCCTATTGCCTGGGGGCCCCATGAGTTGTCAGTCCGCCCCTGGTGGTATGCGATTATTTTGTCTGTTCTGGGTCTCGCTGGCTGCAGGCTCAGCCATTTCCCGCCTACCTCCTTGTGGATTTTAGAATGTAGTGGATTGGAAGAGGCAGACTCTGGGGTTGAATATTCATGTGGTCTCAGCCAAGCTCTGAGAGAGAGCATGCCCAGTAGGTGGCTGAGGAGGGCATAAATAGTCCAGGGGCCTGGGACAGCAGGTTGCTTGTCCAGGAGGAGAAGACCCCAGCCTGAAGGGCTACTGCCTATCTGGGTACAGTAGTTGAGGTCTGTAGGAGTTCATCGAGGTCCAAGCTCAGTGGGAGCTGGGGGGCTATTTTCTGAGAGCAGCTGTAGCCAAATCAAAGGGGGTTCACTGAGGATCTGGTCTGGGAGCTCACAGAAGTGTCTGGATGGAGGCATCCAAGTATCCAGGGACATTGTGAGGATAGGCTTGAGTGTGGAATCCTAGTGACTGTTCGCTGCTCTAATCCCTTGAGCATTTGCTCCAGTGCTACTGAATTGGGACCAGAGGCAGACTGACAACTCATGTGTTCCCCGGGCAATAGGGGATCATGGGGCCCCTGTGTCCCGGCCCACACTCAAAAAACACCCAAAAAAGCCTATAAAAAGGTACCTGGGGAATTTCATGGGGCCCCCTACTGACCCCGGATCCTCAGGTAGTGCCCGAGTGCTCGAATGGTCAGTCAGCCCCTGATTGGGACTCTTCCTGTGCTTTGAGTTCCTGAGTTGCTTATTCTCCTATTGTCTTCCAAGATGGGAATTATCCCAAAGAGTATAGTGAAGGCAAAGAGTGACCTCTTGTGAAGGCAAAGAGTGACCTCTTGTGAAGGCAAAGAGTGCCCTCTTGTGAAGGCAAAGAGTGCCCTCTTGTGAAGGCAAAGAGTGACCTCTTGTGAAGGCAAAGAGTGACCTCTTGTGAAGGCAAAGAGTGACCTCTTGTGAAGGCAAAGAGTGCCCTCTGTTGCTTTTTGCACTAAATTTGGAGCATCCAAAAGCTCACCTGTACCCCATCTAAGTTGAATGAACATTAAATCTTAAGAAGACATTCCCTGCCTGGTCATTGAGTTATGAGACTGTTTGTACTGCTGTGTGCCTGGCTGCTATACACCCACTTAGGAAGAGAACCTGGGACAAATTTGGCCTGTCTGGGTGTACACTACACAAGTATGTATATCTCATACCGGAAAGGAGGTTGGGGAAGGTGACAATCATTACCAATATGATTATTCTCTATGTAACACTACCTCCCAAAGGGACCCCCCTTGATATCGGGGGAGGGGGCCTGGCTCGCAGTCTCTGCTCTAATTCATCCCAAAGGTTGAGGTCAGGACTCTGCAGGCCAGTCAAGTTCCTCCACCCCAAACTGGCTCCTCCATGTCTTTATGGACCTTGCTTTGTGCACTGGTGCGGTAGAGAGGTGAAGAAACTCATTGACGGTTACAGGAAGCCATTGATCCCAGTCAAGGTATAAAGTAATGGACCAATATACATCAATCAGGACGGACTGACTGCTCCCATTAAATACATCAATTAAAGCTAAACGTCTACATTTTATATTTGAGCATCATCTGTGTACTGTCCCTTTTTAGTCGTTATTCTCGGTTTTATTTTATTTTCATGGAAAAAGTAAACTAATGGGGCTAATGAGGGGCCATATCTGGCACAAAAACAGATCCAGGATGGTTGAAAGAAGATGCTGTATCCCTCCAAGACATTTATTATTATTATTATTATTATTATACAGGATTTATGGCGCCAACAGTTTGCTCAGCACTTTACAATATAACAGGAGACAATACAGCAACAATACAGTTCAATACAAGAGGGATAGGAGGGCCTGATCCTGGGAGCTTACAATCTAAGAGGGAGGGGCTGGTGGTACAAAAGGTAATAACTGTGGGGGATGGACTGGTAGGAGGAATAGAAGATTCCATTATTAGCTGAGGGCAGGATAGGCTTCCCTGAAGAGATTAGTTTTCAGAGATCGCCTAAAAGTGAGCAGAGTAGGCAATAGTCTGATAAATTGGGGTAGAGAGTTCCAGAGGATGGGGGAAGCTCTGGAGAAGTCCTGGAAATGAGCATGGGAGAAGGAGACAAGGGAGCTAGAGAGCAGGAGGTCGTGCGAGGAGCGGAGAGGATGGTTTGGGTGATATTTGGAGACAAGATCAGTGATGTAATTTGTCGCGGAGTTATAAATGGCTTAAATGTGATTGTTAATGTTTTGAATTTTATCCGTTGGGCAATGGGAAGCCAGTGGAGGGATTGGCAGAGAGGGGTGGAGGACACTGAGTGGAGGGATTGGCAGAGAGGGGTGGAGGACACTGAGTGGAGGTCAGTGGAGGGATTGGCAGAGAGGGGTGGAGGACACTGAGTGGAGGTCAGTGGAGGGATTGGCAGAGAGGGGTGGAGGACACTGAGTGAAGGTCAGTGGAGGGATTGGCAGAGAGCGGTGGAGAACACTGAGTGAAGGTCAGTGGAAGGATTGGCAGTGAAGAGTGGAGGACACTAAGAGGAAATCAATGGAGAGATTGGCAGAGAGGGGTGGAGGACACTGAGTGGAGGTCAGTGGAAGGATTGGCAGACTGAGTGGAGGCCAGTGGAGGGATTGGCAGAGAGGGGTGGAGGACACTGAGTGGAGGTCAGTGGAAGGATTGGCAGAGAGGGGTGGAGGACACTGAATGGAGGTCAGTGGAAGGATTGGCAGAGAGGGGTGGAGGACACTGAGCGGAGGCCAGTGGAGGGATTGGCAGAGAGGGGTGGAGGACACTGAGCGGAGGCCAGTGGAGGGATTGGCAGAGAGGGGTGGAGGACACTGAGCGGAGGCCAGTGGAGGGATTGGCAGAGAGGGGTGGAGGACACTGAGCGGAGGCCAGTGGAGGTATTGGCAGAGAGGGGTGGAGGACACTGAGCGGAGGCCAGTGGAGGTATTGGCGGAGGGGGGTGGAGGACACTGAGCGGAGGCCAGTGGAGGGATTGGCAGAGAGGGGTGGAGGACACTAAGTGGAGGTCAGTGGAGGGATTGGCAGAGAGGGATGGCAGATATAGAATGGTTAGTAAGGTGGATGAGTCTGGCAGCATTCATGATAGACATTTAAAATCCATTGGACCAAAAACCATCTTCCCCACTGATTCCAATGAATTTCTCCAAATGGCAACATTTCACTGATGCCTGAAAATTTTTGTCGAAATTATGGTACAATGAATATTCCCAATGACACGCATTCTTAGTCATTACAAAGACGTGTGCAGAGTTATGTATATCGTATTCACATCCGTCCCTGCCCTCGAGGAGCTTATATTCTAAGGTACAGCTGACTTCATACCATGATGTCTGTTGTTCCCCATCGCAATGAACAACATTTTAAGCAGTTAATATTCTTAACTTCAAAAGTCTGTATAGACAAAAGGGAAAAAAATACATAAATAATGTCTGCAAAGTTGAGTCAGTCATTTTTCACAATATTTTTCTCCCCTTGAAATGTGGGGATGTCTTCTAGCTCCAGAGCCCACCAGCATGTCATAGTACATAGGATGTCTGCTAGCTCCAGAGCCCACCGGCATGTCATTGTACCTAGGATGTCTGCTAGCTCCAGAGCCCACCGGCATGTCATAGTGCATAGGATGTCTTCTAGCTCCAGAGCCCACCAGCATGTCATAGTACATAGGATGTCTTCTAGCTCCAGAGCCCACCGGCATGTCATAGTGCATAGGATGTCTTCTAGCTCCAGAGCCCACCAGCATGTCATAGTACATAGGATGTCTTCTAGCTCCAGAGACCACTAGCATGTCACAGTGCATAGGATGTCTTCTAGCTCCAGAGCCCTCTGGCATGTCATAGTGCATAGGATGTCTTCTAGCTCCAAAGCCCACCAGCATGTCATAGTACATAGGACGTCTTCTAGCTCCAGAGCCCACCAGCATGTCATAGTACATAGGATGTCTTCTAGTTTCAAAGCCCACCAGCATGTCATAGTGCATAGGATGTCTTCTAGCTCCAGAGCCCACCAGCATGTCATAGTGCATAGGATGTCTTATAGCTCCAGAGCCCACCAGCATGTCATAGTGCATAGGACGTCTTCTAGTTCCAGGGCCCACCAGCATGTCATAGTGCATAGGATGTCTTCTAGCTCCAAAGCCCACCAGCATGTCATAGTACATAGGATGTCTTCTAGCTCCAAAGCCCTCTGGCATGTCATAGTACATAGGACGTCTTATAGCTCCAAAGCCCACCGCATGTCATAGTACATAGGACGTTTTCTAGCTCCAGAGCCCACCAGCATGTCATAGTACATAGGATGTCTTCTAGTTTCAAAGCCCACCAGCATGTCATAGTGCATAGGATGTCTTCTAGCTCCAGAGCCCACCAGCATGTCATAGTACATAGGATATCTTCTAGCTCCAGAGCCCACCAGATTTCATAGTTCATAGCAGGGGCAGACTGACAACTCATGGGGCCCCCGAGCAATAGGGAATCATGGGGCCCCTGTGTTCTTGCCCAAACTCAAAAAAGCCTATGAAAAAGGAACCAGGGGCATCTCATGGGGCCCCCTACTGACCCTGGGCCCTCGGGCAGTGCCCGAGTTTCCAAATGGTCAGTCCGCCCCTGGTTCATAGGATGTCTTCTAGCTCCAGAGCCCACCAGCATGTCATAGTGCATAGGATGTCTTATAGCTCCAGAGCCCACCAGCATGTCATAGTGCATAGGACGTCTTCTAGTTCCAGGGCCCACCAGCATGTCATAGTGCATAGGATGTCTTCTAGCTCCAAAGCCCACCAGCATGTCATAGTACATAGGACGTCTTATAGCTCCAAAGCCCACCGCATGTCATAGTACATAGGACGTTTTCTAGCTCCAGAGCCCACCAGCATGTCATAGTGCATAGGACGTCTTCTAGCTCCAGAGACCACCAGCATGTCATAGTGCATTGGATGTCTTCTAGCTCCAGAGCCCACCAGCATGTCATAGTACATAGGATGTCTTATAGCTCCAGAGCCCACCAGCATGTCATAGTACATAGGATGTCTTCTAGCTCCAGAGCCCACCAGCATGTCATAGTACATAGGATGTCTTCTAGCTCCAGAGCCCACCGGCATGTCATAGTACATAGGATGTCTTCTAGCTCCAGAGCCCACCGGCATGTCATAGTACATAGGATGTCTTCTAGCTCCAGAGCCCACCAGCATGTCATAGTGCATTGGATGTCTTCTAGCTCCAGAGCCCACCAGCATGTCATAGTACATTGGATGTCTTCTAGCTCCAGAGCCCACCAGCATGTCATAGTGCATAGGATGTCTTCTAGCTCCAGAGCCCACCAGCATGTCATAGTGCATAGGATGTCTTCTAGCTCCAGAGCCCACTGGCATGTCATACTGTGTGGAAGAAGTTAATAAATTAGCCCTTTGTGTATACTGCCTGGGATGTATATAGTATATGGTCTTGTTTTCTTACAAGGGAAACCCAGGCAGAGAGGTTAACAGGAGAGGTCACCGGGCAATTGTACTGGTAAAGGAGCACATTGTCTGTAACTTGTTATCTCGCTGTTCTGATCACAAACACCAGCAGAGTTCTCAGCTACTTCTCTGGGCAAAGCCGTCTTTCATCTGCTCCATGGTGTAAACATCAACCTGCACAATCCCAGGCTAGGAAATGACTAATGCCGAGCCATCCTTTGTGCATGAGCCCCACTAGACCAACATTGCATACATTCTTTTGTTGTCAACATTTCCCTTTTCAGCTCCATAAGTAAATTGTTATTGAATTACGGTGCAACATCCTACTTTACAAATCACTTTTCATTTGCTTGGCTTTGTAGGACATTGCGGTTCATTTCTTATATGACGTATTATATGTGGACAATCCTAGATGTGTCAGTCTCCTAACCATGTCACAGATCCAGGGTTCCATGGACACGTTTGAAGGATGGCTGTTGACAGCTGGGAATGGCGGGTAGAGTGAGTGGTCTATGTCAGGGGTCTCCAAACTTTCTAAACAAAGTGCCAGTTTACTGTTCTTCAGTGGGGGCTGAACTGTGGCCAATGTAATTAGATAATGCCCTGGAGTCAATGGGAGTAAATAATGCCCCATCATTGGCATTAGTGGCATTGCCTTTATTGGTATCAGGGGAAGTAATAGTGCCCCATCATTGGTGTCAGTGGGAGGACTAACGAACCATCATTGGTGTAAATGAAATGAATAATGCCCCCTCATTGGTGTCACTGGAAGTAATAGTGACCCATCGTTGGTGTCAGCTGGAGAAATAGTGACCTATCATTGGTATCTGGGGAAAGAATAGTGCCCCATCATTGGTGTCAGTGCAAGGAATAGTGCCCCATCATTGGTGTCAGTGGATGGAACAGTGCCCCATCAATGTTATCAGTGGAAGAAATAGTACCCCATCATTGGTATCAGTGGGAGGAATAGTGCCCCATTATTGGTATCAGTGGGAGGAATAGTGCACCATCATTGGTGTCAGTGGGAGGAATGGTGCCCCATCATTGGTGTCAGTGGGAGGAATAGTGCCCCATCATTGGTGTCAGTGGGAGGAATAGTGCCCCATCATTGGTGTCAGTGGGAGGAATAGTGCCCCATCATTGGTGTCAGTGGAAGAAATAGTGCCCCATCACTAGTGTCAGTGGAAGGACTAGTGCCCCATCACTGGTGTTAATAGGAGAATGGTGCCCCTTCATTGGTGTCAGTGGAAGGAATGGTGCTCTATTATTGGTATCAGGGGGAGGAATAGTGCCCCATCATTGGTGTCAGTGGGAGGAATAGTGCCCCATCATTGGTGTCAGTGGGAGGAATAGTGCCCCATCATTGGTGTCAGTGGGAGGAATAGTGCTCCATCATTGGTATCAGGGGGAGGAATAGTGCCCCATCATTGGTATCAGGGGGAGGAATAGTTCCCCATCATTGGTACCAGGGGGAGGAATAGTGCTCCATCATTGGTGTCAGTAGGAGGAATAGTGCCCCATCACTGGTGTCAGTGGAAGGAATAGTGCTCCATCATTGGTATCATGGGGAGAAATAGTGACCCATCATTGGTGTCAGTGGGAGGAATAGTGCCCCATCATTGGTACCAGGGGGAGGAATAGTGCTCCATCATTGGTGTCAGTGGGAGGAAAAGTGCCCTATCATTGGTGTCAGTGGGAGGAATAGTGCCCCATCATTGGTGTCAGTGGGAGGAATAGTGCCCCATCATTGGTGTCAGTGGGAGGAATAGTGTTTCATCACTGGTGTCAGTGGAAGGAATAATGCCCCATCACTGGTGTCAGTAGGAGTAATAGTGCCCCATCCTTGGTGTCAGGGGGAGGAATAGTGCCCCATCATTGGTGTCAGGGGGAGACATAGTGCCTCATCATTGGTGTCAGTGGGAGGAATAGTGCCCCATCATTGGTACCAGGGGGAGGAAAAGTGCCCCATCATTTGTGTCAATGAAAGAAATAGTGCCCCATCATTGGTGTCCATGGTAGGAATAGTGCCTTGTATCAGTGGGAGGAAGTGCCCCAAGGGCCAGATAAAAGCCAGTAAAGGGCCACATCCGGCCCCCAGGCTGCAGTTTGGTAAAGTGTGAATGGTATAATGCAGAGGTAGCGTCACACACCTGGTAGAGGACAAGTTGATGAGAGGGCTCTCCCTTACACCTCCTGTCCCAAATTTCCCCCAAGATTGTTGACAGGGTATGATAGACACGGAGTGCCACAGGCACCTGTAGGAAGTCCTGGCCAACAGAAGACCTGGATCTTGTGGTGAAGCAGAAGCTGAAGGGCAGGACCTCGAGTCGAATGTTGCCACAGAGTTTGCAGAGGCAGAAGGCGGGTATGTAGTTAGGCTGGCAGAAGTTGGCAGCAGTCAGGCAACGGAGGTAGAGATTCAGAAGATGAGATCGTAAACAGGAGCCAGGCCCAGGTCAGTATCACGAGCAGGAGACAAGCCGGATGCGGACTTCAGAAACAAGCCCCAGGTCAGGTACCAGAGGGATCAAGATCAGGCCAAGTCAGTAAACCAGATATAACACTATTGCCTCTTTCACTCTCGAAGTGTGATAAAATCTGTAAAATACCGACCTATTGAGGTCATCAGCCTTGGAGATGTCTTTCAAAAACCAGTCACAAGCCCAAAGTAAGACCAGTGAGTGAAAATGCCTCATGCTACGTTTTTGTTGCAATCGATATTCAAAATTAGTTGAGTTGGTTTAGAACATTGCATAGTATTTGGCTACGTTCAGTTCGCATGTTGATGTAGCACCCTCCTAGGCAGATCCTAGGCTGTCAGATAATTATTTTTATTTTTTGGCTCCTCTGTGGAGCAGTTGCTGATTGCTTTGGACTCATCAAAGTCCCTCAAGCTGCAGACATGACTGCTTCTCCCTGCTTTCTGGAAGACTCAAGAGCAGGGGCGGACTGACCATTTGGAAACTCGGGCACTGCCCGAGGGCCCGGGGTCAGTAGGGGGCCCCATGAGATGCCCTTGGTACCTTTTTCATAGGCTTTTTTGAGTTTGGGCAAGGATACAGGGGCCCCATGATTCCCTATTGCCCGGGGGCCCCATGAGTTGTCAGTCCGCCCCTGCTCAAGAGTGGAGCAGGGCAAATGCATAGCCTGAATATTTTTGGCAGCTCAGCCAATTCCTGGGGGGGGCATGCCCAGTAGGTGGAGGCAGAGGAATAATCTGGGGCTGGAACAATGTGTGTTCTTGTCCAGGAGGAGCAGTTCCCAGCCTGGGGGGCTGTTGCCCAGTTGATACTTGCCAAGAGCTCATCAAGGTCCCAGCTCTGCTACAGCTAAAGGGCCTACTTCACCTAGGGTCCAGTCTGGAGAGTCCACTAAGGAAACATCTGCCTGACACAAGGAAGGGAGGCATCCAAGGACACAAGGTCTTGTGAGTTCAGACCTGAGTGCAGGATCTGGGTGACTGCAGCTGGTACCCCCGGTGCACTGATACTGAGGCTTGCCTGGCCTGAAACATTGCTTATGGTGTCCCAGGTACTTATACAGCACTGTCAATTATGCAGAGCTTTGTATATTGTACATTCACATCAGTCTCTAACCAAGGGGCGTACTTACATACCTACATACATCCAGTGGTGTATTTAGGTTTTGTGCTGCCCTAGGCAACACAAAACTCATCTGCCCCCATGGACACCAACCAACCCCCATGCCCCCCACCTGGGAGAGCCTTCTACTACCCCCCCCCCCAGCGATAGAGAGACTCTCATCTTCACAGCTCCAGACATCCCCGAGAACGAGAGTCAGGTTCTACATACACCATCAAGATCCCACCTGGTTCCCATGGCATGCATGTTCCTTCTCTCATCCCTTCTTCTGGGGGGAGTTGCTGCCCCCCTGGAAAATGCCACCCTAGGCAAGTGCCTTGTTTGCCTTGCGGTAAATACACCCCTGCATACATCCCTAACTTACATACACATACTAGGGCCGATTTGGACAGGAGCCAATTAACCTACCAGCATGTCTTTGGAGTGAGGGAGGAAACCCATGCAGGTATAGGGAGAACAGGCAAACTCCAGGCAGGTGGTGCCATGGTTGGGATTTGAACCAGCAACCCTAGTACTGCCAGGAGGAAGTGTTAACCATTAAGCCACTGTGCTGCCCTGTTATTCCCTGGGCTATGGTGGAAGGGACTGTTCTGGGAAGTAGCTGCAGAGAGAAGAGTAGTGCTGGGACAAGATCATCCAGTGCCTAGTGCAAAAATGCCAAATTGCACCCTTCCCTTCATTATGTGCACGCTTATGAGGAGGAGCCGGAGAGAGAGCACAGCACCCACCTCCTCCCGGCTCTCTTCTTCTCTTCTTATTGCTTCCAACGCTGGGCTGGCAGAAGTATTGATACCGATGTCACTACTCCTGTCAGCCTTATGGTAGAAGGAACTTGCGGCGCCACCATCCCTACACACTGCGCCCAGGGCAGTCGCCCCTTCTGCTCACCCCTTGTCCTGGCGAAGAGTGTCCTCCTTACACTGTTTAGCATTCTGCCCTGTCCAAGCTGGGGGGGCAGAGCATAAATACAGCAAAAGACAACCCCTAGACTATGTATGGATCCAGAAGAATGAATGCTGCTGTGTGTTTGGCTGGTTGGAGAGGAACCTGCGACAAATGAGTGAACTTTTGAGGGTGAACGCTTCACCTAATACATCTCTTGCAACATTTCAGCAGAAGATTCTTTTAGGACCTCGTGCCAATGCTTGCCCTATGCTGAAGGGTACTGTTGCACTAATAAAAAAGCTGTATACTGAGCAGTGGGTGACATGTCATGAGGATGAAATGTACTCTGCAATGGCTTGGAAATGGATAAACAGTTATGTCCCATTCATGGATCACATGTCACTGCTGTACTGAATTACATACAGAGACTATAAATCATCGTCCCTTTCAGTCATGCATGTAGGATTAAATATGACAAATGACAGCCAGAACTCGTCCGAAGTAGAGGACACTGCAGTACGCCGAGAACTTATTCTACCTCGGTAATCCTGTACAAAGACAACCTATTATTATTAATATACACTCAGCGGCCACTTTATTAGGTCCACCTGTTCAATTGCTCGGTAACACAAATTACTTATCAGCCAATCACATGGCAGCAACTCAATGCATTTAGGCATCTAGACGTGGTGAAGATGACTTGAGGAAGTTCAAAACAAGCATCAGAATGGGGAAGAAAGGGGATTTAAGTGATTATGACCATGGCATGGTTGTTGGAGTATTTCAAGAATTGCTGATCTACTGGGATTTTCACGCATAACCATCTCTAGGGTTTACAGAGAATGGTCTGAAAAAGAGAAAATATCCAGCGAGCGGCAGTTGTGTGCAGGAAAATGCCTTGTTGAGGTTAGAGGAGAATGGGCAGACTGGTTGGAGATGATAGAAAGGCAACAGTCCCCCTAATGTACAGCGCTGAGCGAACTGTTGACGCTTTATAAATACTGTATAATAATAATAATAACAGTAACTCCAATAACCACTCGTTACACCCAAGGTATGCAGAATACCATCTCTGAACGCACAACATGTCCAACCTTGAAGCAGATGGGCTACAGCAGCAGAAGACCACACCGGGTGCCACTCATGTCAGCTAAGAACAGGAAATGGAGGCTACAATTCACACAGGATCACCAAAATTTTAGAAAAACGTTGTCTGGTCTGCTGAGTCTGGATTTCAGCTACAACATTCAGATGGTAGGGTCAGAATTTGGTGTAAACAACAAGAAAGCATGGATCCATCCTGCCTTGTATCAATGGTTCAGGCTGGGGGTGGTGGGGTCATGGTGTAGTGGGTCCATCCTGCCTTGTATCAACAGCTCAGGCTGGTGGTGTCATGGTGTGGTGGATCCATCCTGCCTTGTATCAATGGTTCAGGCTGGTGGTGGTGGTGTCATGGTGTGGGGGATCCATCCTGCCTTGTATCAACGGTTCAGGATGGTGGTGGTGGTGTCATGGTGTGGGGGATCCATCCTGCCTTGTATCAACAGTTCAGGATGGTGGTGGTGGTGTCATGGTGTGGGGGATCCATCCTGTCTTGTATCAATGGTTCAGGCTGGTGGTGGTGGTGTCATGGTGTGATGGATCCATCCTGCCTTGTATCAATGGTTCAGGCTGGTGGTGGTGGTGTCATGGTGTGGTGGATCCATCCTGCCTTGTATCAACGGTTCAGGCTGGTGGTGGTTGTGTCCTGGTGTGGTGGATCCATCCTGCCTTGTATCAACGGTTCAGGCTGGTGGTGGTGTCATGGTGTGGGGTATCCATCCTGCCTTGTATCAATGGTTCAGGCTGGAGGTGGTGGTGTCATGGTGTGGGGGATCCATCCTGCCTTGTATCAATGGTTCGGGCTGGTGGTGGTGGTGTCATGGTGTGGGGGATCCATCCTGCCTTGTATCAATGGTTCGGGCTGGTGGTGGTGGTGTCATGGTGTGGGGGATCCATCCTGCCTTGTATCACCGGTTCAGGCTGGTGGTGGTGGTGTCCTGTTGTGGGGGAGATGTTCTTGGCACTAGCAAGGTAGACCTAATAAAGTGGCCGGTGAGTGTATTTTTTTTACTTTTCTTTAGCTGGTAAATGTTCAACCAGTAGGAGTCAACCTTGAACGATGTGTAGCACCCTCGTAGATAGGTGCTAGGTTAGGTAAATATAGTCCTTTAGCTTTCCTGTAATCAGTGAAGCTGCTTGAGATTGCTTTGGTTTCACAGGCTGTGGGGTTGACTGCTTACCCCAGTTTTCTGGATGGTTCTGGAAAGTAGTGACCTGGAAGAGTCAAATCTACAGTCTGAATATTTATGTTGGCCCAGCCAATCCCTAGGTGCCCAGCAGGTGGCTGGGAAAGTGTTTACAAATGAGGCCTGGAGCAGCCCAGCACCTTATCAGAAGCTTATTGGGGTTCCAGCTGTGCTAGAGCCAAGGGGCCTATTTGCTGAGAGACTTTTAGGCTAAAGAAGGGGGGTTTCACCTAGGATGGAGTCTAGGAGTCCAGTAAGGAAATGTTTACCTGACTCTGGAGGAGGCATCCGAGGACTTGTGAATACCAACCTGAGTATTGTTATTTGGGCTTCTCTCCCCTTCGGGGGAGGGCAGAGGTATCTGCTCAAGGTGAGAGCCTAGAATGGAACTGGAGCCAGGAGTGTGGTTTGTGGTAGGAGTACCACCATGGTCTCCATTCCTCTGCTTTTATTGCACCATTTTGGAACAATGGAGTGACAATATATGGAAAATCGTATTACCAAAGATATGGACTGTTCTGCTCACTTTTTGACAAGCAAAGAAGCTATTCTTGCAACTAGAAGCCTCAGAGTGATGATCTAATGTGTCTGATGTGTCAGGTACAGCCAATGCCTGGGGTGAAGAGTTGTGTGCTTTTACTGGTGCAAATCTGGTCAGCTTTGGAGTGGGTGGTAAGTCCCCCACATGATGGTTAGAATGCCCCCCTCATGGAATACATACCCAGCGGCATGGGCCCCTGTGGCTTGGTTGGGCTTCTGGAGCTTTTATCTGGACCAAGAGAAAAACATAGATCTGTGTCAGGGGTCTCCAAAGTGTGGCCTGGGGGCCGAATGCAGCCCTTTGTTTGCTTTTCTCCAGCCCTTGAGGCATTATTCCCCCCACTGTCAGTAACAGTCAGGCATAGTCCCCGCCACTGACACTGATAATGGAGCACTATTCCTCCCACTGACACCAATGATGGGGCACTATTCCTCCCACTGACACCAATGACGGGGCACTATTCCTCCCACTGACACCAATGACAGGGCTCTATTCCTCCCACTGACACCAATGATGGGGCACTATTCCTCCCACTGACACCAATGACGGGGCACTATTCCTCCCACTGACACCAATGACAGGGCTCTATTCCTCTCACTGACACCAATGACGGGGCACTATTCCTCCCACTCACACCAATGATGGGGCACTATTCCTCTCACTGACACCAATGATGGGGCACTATTCCTCCCACTGACATCAACAATGGTTTGCTATTCTTCCCCGAATACCAATGATGGAGCTCTATTCCTTCCACTGACAACAAGGGTGGCACACTATTCCTACTACGGAAACCAATGATGGGGCACTATTCCTACTACGGAAACCAATGATGGGGCACTATTCCTCCCACTGATACCAATGATGGGGCACTATTCCTCCCACTGACACCAATGATGGGGCACTATTCCTCCCACTGAGACCAATGATAGGGCACTATTCCTCCCACTGACACCAATGATGGGGCACAATTCCTTCCACCGACACCAATGATGGAGCACTATTCCTCCCACTGATACCAATGATGGGGCACTATTCCTTCCACCGACACCAATGATGGAGCTCTATTCCTCCCACTGACACCAATGATAGAGCTCTATTCCTCCCACTGACACCAATGATGGGGCACTATTCCTTCCATTGAGACCAATGATGGAGCTCTATTCCTCCCACTGATACCAATGATGGAGCACTATTCTTCCCACTGATATCAATAATGGGGCGCTATTCCTCCCACTGACACCAATGATGGGGCACTATTCCTCCCACTGACACCAATGATGGGGCACTATTCCTTCCACCGACACCAATGATGGAGCTCTATTCCTCCCACTGACACCAATGATGGGACACTATTCCTGCCACTGAGACCAATGATGGGGCACTATTCCTCCCACTGACACCAATTATGGGGCACTATTCCTCCCACTAATTCCAATGATGGGACACTATTCCTCCCACTGACACCAATGATGGGGCACTATTCCTCCCACTGACACCAATTATGGGGCACTATTCCTCCCACTAATTCCAATGATGGGACACTATTCCTCCCACTGATACCAATGATGGGGCACTATTCCTCCCACTGATACCAATGATGGGGCACTATTCCTTCCACTGACACCAATGATGGGGCACTATTCTTCCCACTGACACCAATGATGAGGCACTATTCCTCCCACTGACACCAATGATGAGGCACTATTCCTCCCACTGATACCAACGATGGGACACTATTCCTCCCACTGATACCAACGATGGGGCACTATTCCTCCCACTGATACCAATGATGGGGCACTATTCCTCCCACTGATACCAATGATGGGACACTATTCCTCCCACTGACACCAATGATGGGGCACTATTCCTCCCACTGACACCAATGATGGGGCACTATTCCTCACACTAATACCAATGATGGAGCTCTATTCCTCCCACTGACACCAATGATGAGGCACTATTCCTCCTACTGACACCAATGATGGGGCACTATTCCTCACACTAATACCAATGATGGGGCACTATTCCTCCTGCTGACTTCGATGATGGGGCACTATTCCTCCCACTGACACCAATGATGGGGCACTATTCCTCCTGCTGACTTCGATGATGGGGCACTATTCCTCCCACTGACACCAATGATGGAGCACTATTCCTCCCACTGATATCAATGATGGGGCACTATTCCTCCTGCTGACTTCGATGATGGGGCACTATTCCTCCCACTGACACCAATGATGGGGCACTATTCCTCCCACTGACACCAATGATGGGGCACTATTCCTTCCATTGATACCAAAGAGGGGACACTAGTTTCTTTGAAGGACAGTAAACTGTCCCATTGCTTAGAAAGTTTGGAAACCCCTGCTCTATGTGTGAGTCCTCCAGCCATGAGGGGGTATTGTGTGAAGTGACATGGAGGATTAGGAGAAGAGGTCTAGGACCAGCATCTGAGAACATGATCGGTATGTGGGATTACAAGCGTGATGCCCTAAGACTCTGTATGTAATGTGTGGGCCACATGGGAAGGAGCTGGGTCCCCCTTACAAGTAGCATGCACCTAGTTGTGGACCACATGGTCACTGACAGCAGCAAGTCTCACTCTAGCACAGGAAGCGTGTTACTGGTAGGATCACCAGGTGAAAATAATAATAATAAAAACAAATGGCGCCACCATCTCCAAAGATCAGTAAACTGCAATCTATTTTCATTGTTTCGGATTCGCTTCAAGTTGGATTCCTTGCGATAACAGAGGATCGGCACCTTTATAACACAGCTATCACTTCTAGTTCATGTCCTTGAATGAATGTAGCTGTTCCACACATGCCGTACTGTTGAGTGATTTAATCTCCATATGTGCGCGGCCCTAGTTATCTGCCTAGATGGGGTACATTGCGCACAGATTGTGTGCTGAGGGGCCCCTGATGTTGTCCTGTTATTTAGAAGATGATGACAGGCAGTTAGCCATGGCTTAGGGAAAAAGCTCTGGAGATCGGCTCCTACAGGCAGCCCCGGCAGCAAAGTCCTGAGACTAAACAGGAGTCATGAAAAAGCAGTTTGCAAAAGTATGTCTGAACTCATTAAGCGGCCGAGGGAACAATGCAAAGGCTTGGCAATCAGGGTAATTTCAAGGCTGTTCGGTCATTAATCATTCTCTGACAATCTGAAGGGCCCAGTCACTCTTTAAAAGCTCAGCTGTCTGAGAGAAAAGTAACCAGAGACCCGAGCTAAAGTTACACGGCCCGCCTTTGATACAGGACAAGCGCTGGAGTTATCGGGCCCCATTTACTAAGCGGGGAACGCTGGGCACATGGGCGTAGGTCAACTGCGGGCACTAAAAGGAAGCTTTCAGCCTTTGCAACTACTGAAACCATTGGCATTCGTCTATAACTGCTGCTACATGAAATGTCCGGCCAACCAAGAGCTCCTCACTGTGTACCGATTGGCAGTTTGCATAATGATGTAGCGCTGCCCTCTTAGGAGTCGCTGAAGTTTTGGGTCCCCCTATAGTCCAGCATGGCCAGGCAACATGCAGTTTCTTCAGATCTTGCACACAGGAAACAGTAAACAGTCAGAACCAGCATTCACTTTTTCAACAATTTGAGCTCCAGTAGCTCTTCTGTTGGATCGGACTACAGGTTCCAGCCTTTGCTCCCCATCTCCATTAGAGAGCCTTCCCTGTCCACCTCCATCAATAATCCTTCACTCCCCATCTCCGTCAATGAGCCTTCCCTCCCCACCTCCATCAATGAGCCTCCCCCCACCTCCAACAATGAGTCTTCCCTCCCCACCTCCATCAATGAGACTTCCCTCCCCACCTTCATCAATGAGCCCTCCCTCCCCACCTCCATCAATGAGTCTTCCCTCATTGGCATTTGTCTATAACTGCTGCTACATGAAATGTCTGGTCAACCAAGAGCTCCTTACTGTGTACCGATTGGCAGTTTGCATAATCTGATGTAGCACTGTCCTCTTAGGAGTCGCTGAAGTTTTGGGTCCCCCTATAGTCCAGCATGGCCAGGCAACATGCAGTTTCTTCAGATCTTGCACACAGGAAACAGTAAACAGTCAGAATCAGCATTCACTTTTCAACAATTTGAGCTCTAGTAGCTCTTCTGTTTGATCGGACTACACGTTCCAGCCTTTGCTCCCCATCTCCATTAAAGAGCCTTTCCTCTCCACCTCCATCAATGAGCCTCCCCCCATCTCTGTAAATGAGCCTTCCCTGCCCACCTCCATCAATGAGCCTTCCCTCCCCACCTTCATCAATGAGCCTCCCCCCATCTCTGTAAATGAGCCTTCCCTACCCACCTCCATCAATGAGCCTTCCCTCCCGCCTTCATCAATGAGCCTTCCCTCCCCACCTCCATCAATAATCTTTTACTCCCCAACTCCATCAATATTCCTTCACTCCCCATCTCCGTCAATGAGCCTTCCCTCCCCACCTCCATCAATGAGCCCCCCCCCCACCTCCAACAATGAGTGTTCCCTCCCCACCTCCATCAATGAGACTTCCCTCCCCACCTTCATCAATGAGCTCTCCCTCCCCACCTCCATCAATGAGTCTTCCCTCATTGGCATTCGTCTATACCTGCTGCTGTGTACCAATTGGCAGTTTGCATAATCTGATGTAGCACTGTCCTCTTAGGAGTCGCTGAAGTTTTGGGTCCCCCTATAGTCCTGCATGGCCAGGCAACATGCATTTTCTTCAGATCTTGCGCACAGGTAACAGTAAACAGTCAGAACCAGCATTCACTTTTTCAGCAATTTGAGATCCAGTAGCTCTTCTGTTGGATCGGACTACACGTTCCAGCCTTTGCTCCCCATCTCCATTAAAGAGCCTTCCCTCTCCACCTCCATCAATGAGCCTCCCCCCATCTCTGTAAATGAGCCTTCCCTACCCACCTCCATCAATGAGCCTCCCCCCATCTCTGTAAATGGGCCTTCCCTACCCACCTCCATCAATGAGCCTTCCCTCCCCGCCTTCATCAATGAGCCTTCCCTCCCCACCTCCATCAATAATCCTTCACTCCCCAACTCCATCAATATTCCTTCACTCCCCATCTCCGTCAATGAGCCTTCCCTCTCCACCTCCATCAATGAGCCTCCCCCCCACCTCCAACAATGAGTCTGCCCTCCCCACCTTCATTAATGAGCCCTCCCTCCCCACCTCCATCAATGAGTCTTCCCTCATTGGCATTCGCCTAAACAGTCAGAACCAGCATTCACTTTTTCAGCAATTTGAGCTCCAGTAGCTCTTCTGTTGGATCGGACTACACGTTCCAGCCTTTGCATCCCATCTCCATTAAAGAGCCTTCCCTCTCCACCTTCATCAATGAACCTTCCCTCCCCACCTTCATCAATGAGTCCTCCCTCCCCACCTCCATCAATGAGTCTTCCCTCATTGGCATTCGTCTATAACTGCTGCTATATGAAATGTCAGGCCAACGAAGAGCTGAAGTTTTGGGTCCCCCTATAGTCCTGCATGGTCAGGCAACATGCATTTTCTTCAGGTCTTGCACACAGGAAACAGTAAACAGTCCTTGAGTTTTTTTTTTTTATTAGGGGATATTAAACTTGGATGGGGTTGAGGGGTGTATGGGATGCCCAAGGAACAGTACACTGAGGACAACTCCTTCACAACTATGTATAAGTCCAAAGACAGAGGCTCTCTAGCCTCTCCTAGTGTAGCACCCTATTCCCCAGATGAATCCTCACTTCATTCAGCTGTGCTGGTTGAAACCCAGAATGTACTCCTTTAAATCAAACAGTCCCAAATGGGGGCTAGTAAGGTTTCCCACAAGAATGCCCTTTTTCCTTATTCGGCCCAGGGGGTATAGGACTACTCACTCTTCCTCTACTTGTTGGTTTGGTGGCTGCTTTCAGGCCTTCCTCTGGGCTGGCTCCTTCCCTGATACACAAGTGGTCCTGTCTCAGGGGACTGCTGAGGTTGAGAGATCCTCCTTTCAACTTTAGCCTGAAGGTAGGTCTTCCCACTGGGTCCCCTCCCAGGCTCCTGCATCCCAGCCTCTCACACCATCTTCCACTCGAACTCTCCTGCTGCTGAGCAGACTCAGTCATATTTAAGGGCTGTTCTGACCCCATGCGAAGCCTCCTGCCTGGGGATTGGTCAGGATCCCTTAAGTATGCAGATCGGCCCATCCACACCGCCACCCACTGCCTTCTAGAAACTTCTCAAGTCTCTAGAGTAGGGGGATGTATCAGGGAACTGATCTGCAGAGCCCTCAGACCTAAGATGACCTGACTGACTCACACCCAGGCTGACTCATGCCCAGGCTGCTCCTTCTTCTCTAAAAAAAACTAGCTAGTTCTCCCTGGCTACCTAGAGGAATGCTACACTGACATGCATAATAGTCCATCTGCATGGAGTTTGTAGGATCTTTCTGTATGGGCTTTCCCTCCTACAAACTTATCAATTAGTTAGAGGTTAATCTACTTTTGTCCAAACTGGCTGTAGTGGGTAGATGGAAAATACCAGTACTATATACACCAATCAGCCATAACATCATGAGCACCCACCATAACATTATTACCACCTACCTAATATTCAGTAGGTCCCCTTTTTCAGGATAGGTCTCTGACTCAATGAGGCATGGTCTCCACTAGACCTCGAAAGCTATACTGTGGTATCTGGCACCAAGCCGTGAGTAGTGGATCCTTTAGGTCCTGTAAGCTGCGAGGATCCATGGATCGGACTTGTTTTCCAGCACATCCCACAGATGTTTAATTGGATTGAGCTCTGAAAAACTTGGAGGCTGAGGCAAGACCTCAAACTCATTGTTGTGTTTCCCAAGGCATTCTTGAATTCATCAGACCAGGCCACCTTCTTCCATTACAACGTGGTCCAGTTTTGATGCTCATGTACCCATTGTAGGTACTTTTGGCTGTGGAAATGGGTCAGAATGGGCACCCTGACCAGTCTACGGCTACACAGCCCCATACACAACAAACTGCGATGCTCTGTGTGTTCTGATACCTTTCTATCAGAACCAGCATTTACTTTTTCAGCAATTTGAGCTCCAGTAGCTCTTCTGTTGGATTGGACTACACGTGCCAGCCTTTGCTCCCCATCTCCATTAATGAGCCTTCCCTCTCCACCTCCGTCAATGAGCCTCCCCCCATCTCTATAAATGAGCCTTCCCTACCCACCTCCAGCAATGAGCCTTCCCTCCCCACCTCCATCAATAATCCTTCACTCCCCAACTCCATCAATAATCCTTCACTCTCCATCTCCGTCAATGAGCCTTCCCTCCCCACCTCCATCAATGAGCCTCCCCCCCACCTCCATCAATGAGCCCTCCCTCCCCACTTCCATCAATGAGCCTTCCCTCCCCACCTCCATCAATGAGCCCCTCCCCACCTCCATCAATGAGACTTCCCTGCCCACCTCCGTCAATGAGCCTTCCCCCCACCTCCATCAATGAGTCTTTCCTCCCCACCTCCATCAATGAGACTTCCCTGCCCGCCTTCATCAATGAGCCCTCCCTCCCCACTTCCATCAATGAGCCTTCCCTCCCCACCTCCATCAATGAGCCCCTCCCCACCTCCATCAATGAGACTTCCCTGCCCACCTCCGTCAATGAGCCTTCCCCCCACCTCCATCAATGAGTCTTTCCTCCCCACCTCCATCAATGAGACTTCCCTGCCCACCTCCGTCAATGAGACTTCCCTCCCCACCTCCGTCAATGAGCCTTCCCCCCCACCTCCATGGCCTTGGACTCACATGACCTTGTTGCCGTTTGACCAGTTTTCCTTCCTTGGTCCACTTTTGGTCTGAACTGACAGTTGGAGTTGCTCTGACCCATTCTTCTAGCCGTTACAATTTGGTCCTTGTCAAAGTCCCTCAAATTCTTAAACTTTTCCATTGTTTCTGCTTTCAACACATCAACTTCAGGGACAACATGTCAACTTGCTGCCTAATATATCCCGCCCACTTTCAGATGCCATTGTCATGAGATAATCCATGGTATTCACTTTACCTGTCAGTGATGGGAATGTTATGGCTGATCGGAGTACATTAAAGAGGAACTGAACTCTTGAAGCCAGTTACATTCTATTGTGTGTTCTCGATCGACTGATTCATCTTCTCCGTAAGGGAAATCCAGAATGACTTGTTTACTCCGGGTGCTGTGCGGGAATGTGTGCAAAATCGCATGTTTTCCTGCGCCGCACAAAAACACGCTGCCTTTTGCAGATGCATGCAGGTGCCATGAATTCTTCTTAATTCCACTCAGGGGCAAGGGGTACAGCTTTGCGTTCTGTAGGAAGAGCTCTAGACTTGGTGGCAACTGTGGTGAATTGACGAACTCCATGTTACCATATGATGGACCCCATGATCCGTCTTCTGATATTTGGATGGAATACCCTCGTGAGGGCCGCTGTGTAGCCTCTCTCCTAAGCCTCTCTCTACCAGGGGCGGACTGACAACTTATGGGGCCCCCGGGCAATAGGGGATCATGGGGCCCCTGTGTCCTTGCCCAAACTCAAAAAAGCCTATGAAAAAGGTACCAGGGGCATCTCATGGGGCCCCCTACTGACCCCGGGCCCCCAATAGGGGATCATGGGGCCCCTGTGTCCTTGCCCAAACTCAAAAAAGCCTATGAAAAAGGTATCAGGGGCGTCTCATGGGGCCCCCTACTGACCCCGGGCCCTCGGGCAGTGCCCGAGTTTCCAAATGGTCAGTCCGCCCCTGCTCTCTACACAGCCAGGCAACAGGTATTTTTCACACAAACTTGTATCCAGAGACAATGACCAGTCCATGGGCTTGGTTTTGTTGTTTTATTAGGGACAATCAACTTGGATGGGGAATAGGGATTATGGGATGCCCAGTGAAGTCAATCTCCCCGACGCGTCGTACCTTCAACAGCCTTGTCGATAGCCCCTGGCTATCACCCAGTATGGCTTGAAACAATGGAAGGGAGACACGTCCCTCCTATGTAAAAATTCAGATCATGGACTGTTCTTTTCCTGAAAGCCGTCAGTCATTACAGATCAGTAGCAGCCGCCCTTTATGGGCGAGGAACTAGCAGCCCCTCAAAATCACTTTACGTCTCGTAACTACATGCAGAGACATCTTCTCTCTCCCAATAGAGCGGCTCCCAGCTCCACAGCCTGAAGACACTACCAACCCTCCTGGCTTCTCGGAAGATCTCCTGGGACAAGGATTGAGCCCAGCGCTGTCCTTAGAAAGCTTGCTACGTGTGCCAGTCTTTCCCCTTGTAGACCCCAGAAGGTGCTGCTGTACTCACTCAGTCCTCTTTGCTCCCTGATGCTCCATATTTTGATCCCATTCACGCCTCACTGCTGAATATATCCTCCCAAGCCAACCCAAGCCCAGCCTGGAGCCCATCCCCCCCAGACCTAGGGGACAGTCTGCTCAGCACTTCATCTTCCACCCTACTCCTCTGACCACCTATACCTGGTGATTGGAGGCTGAGTTGAATGGGTCTAGGATTCCAGAACCCAGAATTAAGGCGTTTTTTTCACCATTATCTGGTGAGTACGGTATGTGATCTTAGCACAAATGGGTGTGAACACTGGTCAAGGGTCTTCGAATAAGAACTTTCCATTTCCTCTACTCACCGTATTCATTTCAAAAATGTTTTTTGGGGTGAGACTATCCAATTAATACTATATATATTATAAGTTTTGTATGTTTTTTGGTATTATTTATCATTTATTCTTTTGAGTATTTATTTGCGCTGTTTTGATGTTTTTTGCTACTCCTCTGTCAGCCTGACTCTCCCATATTTATAGACCAGTTCACCACTCTACCTGGGCCTCAAAATCTGGGACTGGCTGAACCCTCATGAACATGCAGATCAGGTCTCCACTACTTCTTGCTTACCGACTTCTGGAAGGTTCTATGGTCCTCCAGAGTCAGGAGGAGGTGATAGAGCCACAACCTGTTGAATCCTTCAGCTGACCTGCAATAACCCAACCTCAATCACATGACTCACACAATTATCATGAGTCATATACACTGCACTATTCTAGTAGCACACTAGAGGGTGCTACACCAGTTTCAGTTTACGTAGGAGTGCTCTACACTTCAGAGTAAGAGGTGAAATTCAACTTTTGAACCTTAGAAGTCAGCTGCAGGAAATACAGAGCTCTCTTTGCAATTTTTTCCCCTTTATTTTCTTTAAATAATTTACCTTCTGGTTACTTCTGAAAGAGCTGGCATGGATGGAAGTAGATGGAGATGTCACATTGCATTTCCTCACCGAGGTTTGAGGTTAACAAAACCATGGTTTGTGGAGCACTCCTCAGGCAAAGAGCAACTCTGAGCCCGGTCATGGAGTTTAGGTTTCTGATCGGATATCGCTCCCACTGTAGGAAAACAGAAGAATGGACAAGTGGGTTTTCAACACCTGAACTAACTTATACATCACGGTAAACCACTTCGGGTTCCAGATATGTGAAAGCTTTCAGGGAGTTCCAAAATATAGTATTTTCGGTAGTTCTTTTCAGTTTTGTGGATACATTCCAGAGATGTAAATATAGTATGTGTAGGTGTAAGAACCAGAAACCCATCTGATATACGGTCTATAGGGTGCAGCTGTCAGTAACGGGAGCTGGTTCCAAACTGCCTCATCTATAAGTACCTATGACAGTGCTGGTGAGTGGTGACAGGAATGTGGGAATGGCGTAAATGATGTCTTACAGCAACAAAATGGATCACATTTGTAAACTAAAAACCATCATCATTTTCTTCAAAGCCCCAAAAAAGTAATTCATAGTTTTCAAGAACTGTAACATTTAAGAATCGCTCACAATGGTTTGACCAACCTGCAGAACAGGAACAACATAAGACCTTTATGGGAAATGTTGTGGAAAGATTATACACTATATTGCCAAAAATATTGGGCCGCCGGCCTTTCCATGCACATACCCTTTAATGGCCCCCCAGTCTTAGTCCGTAGGGTTCAATATTGAATTGGCCCCGCCCTTTCCACACACATGACCTTTAATGGCCCCCCAGTCTTAGTCCGTAGGGTTCAATATTGAGTTGGCCCCGCCCTTTCCACACACATGACCTTTAATGGCCCCCCAGTCTTAGTCCGTAGGGTTTAATATTGAGTTGGCCCCGCCCTTTCCACGCACATGACCTTTAATGGCCCCCCAGTCTTAGTCCGTAGGGTTCAATATTGAGTTGGCCCCGCCCTTTGCAGCTATAACAGCTTCAATTCTTCTGGGAAGGCCGTCCACAAGGTTTAGGAGGGTGTCTATGGGAAGGTTGGACCATTCTTCCAGAAGCACATTTGTCAGGTCAGGCACTGATGTCGGGGGAGGAGGCCTGGCTCGCAGTCTCCGCTCTAATTCATGCCAAAGGTGTTCTATGGGGTTGAGGTCAGGACTCTGTGCAGGACATTCAAGTTCCTCCACCCCAAACTGGCTCCTCCATGTCTTTATGGACCTTGCTTTGTGCACTGGTGGGCAGTCATGTTGGAACAGGAAGGGGCCATCCCCAAACTCTTCCCACAAAGTTGGGAGCATGAAATTGTCCAAAAGGTCACCTTAAGAGTTCCCTTCACTGGAACTAGGGGGCCAAGCCCAACCCCTGAAAAACAACCCCACACCATAATCTCCCTTCCACCAAGCTGTACACTTGGCACAATGCAGTCAGGCAAGTACCGTTCTCCTGGCAACCCCTAAACCCAGATACGTCCATTGGATTGCCAGACAGAGAAGCGTGATTGGTCACTCCAGAGAACACGTCTCCATGGCTCTAGAGTCCAGTGGTGGCGTGCTTTACACCACTGCATCCGGCGCTTTGCATTGCACTTGGTGATGGAAGGCTTGGATGCAGCTGCTCGGCCATGGAAACCCATTCCATGAAGCTCTCTACGCACTGTTGTTGGGCTCATCTGAAGGCCACACCAAGTTTGGAGGTCTTTAGCTATTGACTCTGCAGACAGTTGGCGACTTCTGCGCACTGTGCGCTTCAGCATGCGCTGACCCCGCCCTTTCATGTGACGTGGCCTTCCACTTGGTGACTGAGTGGCTGTTGTTCCCAGTTGCTTCCACTTTGTTATAATCCCACTAACAGTTGAGCGTGGAATATTTAGTAGCCAGGAAATGTCATGGATGGACTTATTGCCCAGGTGGCCACCTATCACGGGACCACGCTTGGAGTCACTGAGCTCCTGAGAGCGACCCATTCTTTCACCAATGTTTGTAGAAGCAATCTGCATGCCTAGGGGCTTGATTGTATACACCTGTGTCCATGGAGGGGATTGGAACACCTGAATCACATGATGGGGAGGGGTTTGGAACACCGGAATCACATGATTGGGAGGGGATTGGAACACCTGAATCACATGCTTGGGAGGGGATTGGAACACCTGAATCCCATGATATGGAGGGGATTGGAACACCTGAATCGCATGATTGGGAGGGGATTGGAACACCTGAATCCCATGATATGGAGGGGAATGGAACACCTGAATCACATGATCGGGAGGGGATTGGAACACCTGAATCCCATGATTGGGAGGGGATTGCAACACCTGAATCACATGATATGGAGGGGATTGGAACACCTGAATCACATGATATGGAGGGGATTTGAACACCTGAATCACATGATTGGGAGGTGATTGGAACACCTAAATCCCATGATTGGGAGGGGATTGGAACACCTGAATCACATGATATGGAGGGGATTGGAACACCTGAATCACATGATTGGGAGGGGATTGGAACACCTGAATCACATGATTGGGAGGGCTGGCCGAATACTTTTGGCAATATTGTGTATACTTGTAGCACTCACTCCTTAGGAGTCGCTAGAGATCTGGGTCCCCCTAAAGTCTTGCACAGCCAGGCAACATGCATTTCCACAAACACCTGCATCCAGGAGACAGCAACCAGTCCTTGAGTTTATTTTTTGGATTTTATTGGGCGAATTAGAACTTGGATGGGGTAAGGGGTGTACGGGATGCCCAAGGGTAATGGCAACAGAGGACAATCTCCCTGAACTATGTACAAGTCTGCAGAAAAATTATCTTCTTGAGAGCTAGCAAGCATCTACTGTAGTACCACCCCAGACCCTAAATTCTCTTAATCCAGCTGTTAATTCCTGTCCCAGAGGCTCAAAAGAAAGTAGAGACAGGTCTCTGTAAAGCAAGGGAATTTCCCCCCTCAAAGTGGAACTTCACTGCATCTCAGCACCACAAACCAAAAATGCTATTTAATTCATTTTTAATAGTCAAAGCAAACTCCTCCATCCATGCATGTCTCTGTCCATCCATGTCTCCATGCTTTATTTTGATGATAAATCATGTTTAAAAACACCCCCCTTGCAATTATGGCAGTGGCCATCTTGAGTAAGGGCCTATTCTAGTAGGTTTCATCCGCTCAATCCGCCGGAATCTGTTTTCACATGCTTGGGATAGACAAGTCCCTATCTCACCGAAGGTCAATGACCCAACGGCTACTCTCAACCTGGTTTGGCCAGCCTGTCAAATCTGTTGCCCTGGGTTGGCCATCTTGAGTAAGAGCAGATGATTCATGTATAATTTACTTCCTGGAATCCATCTGCCCTTAGCTCAGGCAAGGATGTCAAGACTTGCGCGTGAATTGGATTAAAGGGAGGGAGAGGCGCGCATAGTCAACCTCACTCTCTCTTCCCAGATTCCATCTTGCTCCAATGGCAGGACAAGAGCCGAGACAGTTGGAGATGGGCTGGGTGCAGTGGCTGACCAGGGCGCCTTTTGTGTCTTAGCGTACCACATCACTTGCGGAGACCGCCTTCATGAACATTGGCCTATTCTAGTAGGTTTCATCCGCTCAATCCGCCGGAATCTGTCTTCACATGCTTGGGATAGACAAGTTCCTATCTCACCGAAGGTCAATGACCCAACGGCTACTCCCAACCTGGTTTGGCCAGCCTGGGGTGTGGCCGCTGCACATGCTACAGCTACTAGGAACCACAGGTGAGAGCTGAGTGACAGGTGAAGACCAAAGGTGGACGAGCTGCCCTGAAAGGACAGGACCTGCCCTTACACCAGAGGTGCTACCCCTCCCTGCACACCCCACACACCCCCGCTCAGGCAAAGGCTGAGCTTATAACCCTCCCTCCCCTGCTGAAGATTGCTGGGAAGTATGACATCACTAGCCTAGGCATGGAAACCAGGAAGTAGCCAAAGAAATGTTAAACAAAAAGTTTAAAACAAGTAAACATGATACACTTTCCTATCTATTTACTAATGCTGGCAGACTAAGGATTAAGAATAGTCCATGTTGATTGAGAGCAGGGGCGGACTGACCATTTGGAAACTCGGGCACTGCCTGAGGGCCTGGGGTCAGTAGGGGGCCCCCTGAGATGCCCCTGGTACCTTTTTCATAGGCTTTTTTGAGTTTGGACAAGGACACAGGGGCCCCATGATCCCCTATTGCCCGGGGGCCCCATGAGTTGTCAGTCCGCCCTTGATTGAGAGACTGAAGTTCCGCTTTAAACAGTTGTCACTAGGACAGGTTTCCTGCGGGAAGATTTCCCCTCATCTTTTGTTCCTGTGACAACACAAAAAATGTTCTCAAGTGCCAGTTGGTGGCCTCTGTAAGCCACCTGGCACAACATCACACCCAAGTCGCAGCTCATTGCACCTGTTGCAGATGGACAGTGCAGGGAGAAGGGAGCTGAAGAGGACTTGATTGGCTGCAGCCACAGCCTGGCAGGAAGTCCTCTCCTCACAATGAGACAGGAGTATTCTGATTGGCCATTGCTGCAGCTGGATGGTATCCTCACCTACTTAACCTGAGGAGTGGGCAGCGAGGTGGACAGGGCATCTGGAACAAGAGTAGCAGGATAGACTGAACTGTGAGAGAGAGCCAAAGAGAGAGAAGAACTCAAGCTGCAGAGTGTTGCAACTAGAGACTGATTCCTGTGAGAAGCTACTGTAGCAGATCAATAGAGGGTGGATCCAAAAATGGACCAAGGAGGTCCAGGCTTGAATAGGAGGTCCAGAGTCTTGAGGGCTGTCTTCTGCTGACCTCATACAGCTGTTGACATTGCAGAGTCCTTCATCCGGTAACAAGTACTGAGGGCCATCTATAATTCATTTTGTCTGTAGAAGTGGCTGATGAGGAACATCTGCAGAGCTTCAGAGTGGTTAAAGGCCCATGGACCACCACTGTGTGTTTAATTGCCTACTGTTTGCTCTGTTAGAAGCTTGGCCAAAGGGGACTGTGCAGTTTACTTCACTAGGTGGATAACAAAAGCTCTCAATAGAGAGCCAGTGCTCCACCTAAAGGTCCCAGTGCTGGCAGGACTGTAGCTAATCCTCCACTGGCCAGTGGCTTAGGTAGACCCTGATATTTATAGATAGGCCATTTTCCGCAAGGATCAACTGTTTACTGTGCTGGCTCCCGAAAGTTGCTTGTGCCAGTATTGGTGAGTGTTCTGAGCTTGATCGCATTGCATCTGTCAACCCAAACTCCCCTCCCGGGGGATTTACCTGTTACAGTAAAGCCCGTTCATCTGTTACTGCTGTGTCGGAGATGGTCAGATCCAAGTGCAGGTTGGGTCATCACTCAAGGAGAAGAGCAAAAACATTAGCTGGATGTTAGGGCCAGCATGGAGGAAGGGGAGTCCTCACTCTTTCCAGGACCCCAGTTATCAGAATGGTAGGCTTATGCTTTTAATTGTAAGACCCACATGTTCCTTATCACTAACCCACATGTTTCCGATCATGCTAATTGTTATTCCCGAATTGTTGATTGCCAATTAAGACACATTAGCCATTATAAAAGGAACAGTCCTTCTGCCATGTCATTCCTCTGCTTGAGAAAGGAGCATGCTTCCGTCACTAGAGGCCAGCGTATGCTCAGAAACGTGTCGCATTGCATCTTGGTCACTCACGACAACACGCCTACGAGTACGTGTATGCCGGCTGGCTCCACATCTGTCTCCCTCCTGAACCACGCTCCCCACCACTGAGACACGGACGATACAGGCACCAGTGGCAGCCGTTCCACATGGTGTTTCTATACCACAATACCCTACATGCTTTTATTACTCTACTACAGGGGCGGACTGACAACTCCTGGGGCCCCCGGGCAATAGGGGATCATGGGGCCCCTGTGTCCTTGCCCAAACTCAAAAAAGCCTATGAAAAAGGTACCAGGGGCATCTCATGGGGCCCCCTACTGACCCCGGGCCCTCAGGCAGTGCCCGAGTTTCCAAATGGTCAGTCCGCCCCTGCTCTACTACCATGTGAGTGTTCCTACTTTTTATTATATATTAAAGTGGTCTGCTGCGCTTAGAGGCGCTTCTTCTTCTCTCCTTATCAGAATGGTAGGGCTGCAGGAAGCTGGAATGCTGTGCACATGGGGCCCCAATTTAGATTTGTCCTGGGCCCTAGTATGTCTAAAACCAACCCTACCAGCTAAATGTAATAGTTTCACATAATCTTCCAAACCACAATTTATTGAGCGAAAAAGCAGAAAACAAGGGTGAGGTATACAAAATCCAGAAGGAGTACAATATCTGAACAAAGTACATCTTGTAGCATTTAGATGTAGAACATCCCAGAGTAGGTTGACCACATCGAATGTCAGGACGTCTGTCCACATGTTGATAATACATCCTATAGCAGTGATGGCGAACCCGTGGCACGCGTGCCACAGCCGGCACGCCGAGCCTTATCTGTGGGCACGCCAGGAGAATCCAGCGGCGCGCTGTCTTCCCGGCTGTAGTTTGCGTGACAGCCGGGTCCCAAGTGCGCATGCACAAGAAGCAGTGCTCTTTGTGAATGGTAAGGCGGTACCTGGGACACATGACAGATCCCAGAAGCCGCCGGACCAATCACAAAGTGCAGCGCTTCTCGCGCATGCGCACTGGGCATCCGGCTGTCCGACGAGCGCCAACACTACAGAAGCCGGGAAGACAGCGTGCGGCTGGATAAAGGAACAGGTAAGATAAAAAAAAAACTCTGCGGAAGTAAGAGCGGGTATCTGTCAAATTCAGGTACCCGCTCCCCCTCCCTCCCCAAAGGTCAGCAGTCATCTCTGTACTGTCCGCAGTCTCTGGTCATCCCTGTACTGTCCGCAGTCTCTGGTCATCCCCTGTACTGTGTCCGCAGTCTCTGGTCATCCCTGTACTGTGTCCGCAGTCTCTGGTCATCTCCTGTACTGTGTCCGCAGTCTCTGGTCATCTCCTGTACTGTTCGCAGTCTCTGGTCATCTCCTGTACTGTGTCCGCAGTCTCTGGTCATCTCCTGTACTGTTCGCAGTCTCTGGTCATCTCCTGTACTGTGTCCGCAGTCTCTGGTCATCTCCTGTACTGTGTCCGCAGTCTCTGGTCATCTCCTGTACTGTGTCCGCAGTCTCTGGTCATCTCCTGTACTGTCCGCAGTCTCTGGTCATCCCTGTACTGTCCGCAGTCTCTGGTCATCCCTGTACTGTCCGCAGTCTCTGGTCATCCCCTGTACTATGTCCGCAGTCTCTGGTCATCTCCTGTACTGTGTCCGCAGTCTCCGGTCATCTCCTGTACTCGGTCCGCAGTCTCTGGTCATCCCTGTACTGTCCGCAGTCTCTGGTCATCCCTGTACTGTGTCCGCAGTCTCTGGTCATCTCCTGTACTGTTCGCAGTCTCTGGTCATCTCCTGTACTGTGTCCGCAGTCTCTGGTCATCTCCTGTACTGTTCGCAGTCTCTGGTCATCTCCTGTACTGTGTCCGCAGTCTCTGGTCATCTCCTGTACTGTGTCCGCAGTCTCTGGTCATCTCCTGTACTGTCCGCAGTCTCTGGTCATCCCTGTACTGTCCGCAGTCTCTGGTCATCCCTGTACTGTCCGCAGTCTCTGGTCATCCCCTGTACTATGTCCGCAGTCTCTGGTCATCTCCTGTACTGTGTCCGCAGTCTCCGGTCATCTCCTGTACTCGGTCCGCAGTCTCTGGTCATCCCCTGTACTGTGTCCGCAGTCTCCGGTCATCTCCTGTACTGTGTCCGCAGTCTCTGGTCATCCCTGTACTGTGTCCGCAGTCTCTGGTCATCTCCTGTACTGTGTCCGCAGTCTCTGGTCATCCCTGTACTGTCCGCAGTCTCTGGTCATCCCTGTACTGTCCGCAGTCTCTGGTCATCTCCTGTACTGTTCGCAGTCTCTGGTCATCTCCTGTACTGTGTCCGCAGTCTCTGGTCATCTCCTGTACTGTGTCCGCAGTCTCTGGTCATCTCCTGTACTGTGTCCGCAGTCTCTGGTCATCTCCTGTACTGTCCGCAGTCTCTGGTCATCTCCTGTACTGTCCGCAGTCTCTGGTCATCCCCTGTACTATGTCCGCAGTCTCTGGTCATCCCTGTACTGTCCGCAGTCTCTGGTCATCCCCTGTACTATGTCCGCAGTCTCTGGTCATCTCCTGTACTGTGTCCGCAGTCTCTGGTCATCCCCTGTACTGTGTCCGCAGTCTCCGGTCATCTCCTGTACTGTGTCCGCAGTCTCTGGTCATCTCCTGTACTGTGTCCGCAGTCTCCGGTCATCTCCTGTACTGTGTCCGCAGTCTCTGGTCATCTCCTGTACTGTGTCCGCAGTCTCCGGTCATCTCCTGTACTGTGTCCGCAGTCTCTGGTCATCTCCTGTACTGTGTCCGCAGTCTCTGGTCATCTCCTGTACTGTGTCCGCAGTCTCTGGTCATCTCCTGTACTGTGTCCGCAGTCTCTGGTCATCTCCTGTACTGTGTCTGCAGTCTCTGGTCATCTCCTGTACTATGTCTGCAGTCTCTGGTCATCCCCTGTACTGTGTCCGCAGTCTCTGGTCATCTCCTGTACTATGTCCGCAGTCTCTGGTCATCTCCTGTACTGTGTCCGCAGTCTCTGGTCATCTCCTGTACTGTGTCCGCAGTCTCTGGTCATCTCCTGTACTGTGTCCGCAGTCTCTGGTCATCTCCTGTACTGTGTCTGCAGTCTCTGGTCATCTCCTGTACTATGTCTGCAGTCTCTGGTCATCCCCTGTACTGTGTCCGCAGTCTCTGGTCATCTCCTGTACTATGTCCGCAGTCTCTGGTCATCTCCTGTACTGTGTCCGCAGTCTCTGGTCATCCCTGTACTGTTAATTAGTTTGCACTACTGTACGAGTTGTTTTTTCTAAACCAAAAGCTCGATATTCAGGTTTCATTGCAGTGTTGGCACTTTGAAAGAAAGAAGTTAGTTTTGGGTTGCAGTTTGGGCACTCGGGCTCAAAAAGGTTCGCCATCACTGACCTATAGAATAAGATATATGTGCCTTCCTCTGGATCCACTGTGGGTGGAGGATAACTGTTTTTTTTTTCTATGGTTGAACTGGATGGACTTTTGTCTTTTCTCAGCCAGACTAACTATGTAACTATAGTCGTAAAAAAAAAAAAAAGAAAAAAAAAAAGAGACATTTGTGCTTATCAGTAATCTTATCAGTCAAAATGTCAAATTGCTCATCAGTGTGTCCGGGTGCCATTCATTTCAATGGCACCTAAGTCCTCCTGCACACTGGGCAGACGTTTTGCTAATGCTGGTAAAGTTAGCTGTGTAAAGTCACGTTAAAAACGTAAGTTTTTCAGCTTTTTTCCGCGTTTTTGCATTAGCGTTTAGCGGCGTTTTGCCGCATTTAGCGGTTTTCCTGTGTTTTTCCGTGTTTGCGTTTAATAGTGTTTTTTTACGAAAAAAAGTCCAAAAACTCCGGTTTGTGGCGGTTTACCGCATTTCACTGCATTTTTCCGCGGTTTGCCGCATTTTGCAATCTGCTGCGATCATCACGAGATTTTTCATTGTGCTTCAGTTGTGCAAACAAAATTGACCGATGCGTGCGGCCTAAAAGAAGTTCACGCGTTTCGTTTGTGAGATTGCATTGCGGAAAATCGCGGCAGAACCGCCTAGCGTTTTTCAGGGTGATCCACTAATGGCACCTGAAAACGTTGATAAGCGATTTGACATTTTAACAACGCGTTTTGATCTATCTATTATCTATCTATCTATCTATTATCTATCTATCTATTATCTATCTATCTATTATCCATCTATCTATCTATCTATTATCTATCTATTATCTATCTATCTATCTATCTATCTATTATCTATCTATTATCTATCTATCTATTATCTATCTATCTATCTATCTATTATCTATCTATCTATCTATCTATCTATCTATCTATTATCTATTATCTATCTATTATCTGTCTATCTATCTATCTATCTATTATCTATCTATCTATCTATTATCTATCTATCATCTATCTATCTATTATCTATCTATCTATTATCTATCTATCTATCTATCTATCTATCTATCTATCTATCTATTATCTATCTATCTATCTATCTATCTATCTATCTATCTATCTATTATCTATCTATCTATTATCTATTATCTATCTATCTATTATCTATCTATCTATTATCTATTATCTATCTATCTATTATCTATCTATCTATCTATCTATCTATCTATTATCTATCTATCTATCTATCTATCTATCTATTATCTATCTATTATCTATCTATCTATCTATTATCTATCTATCTATCTATCTATTATCTATCTATTATCTATCTATCTATCTATCTATTATCTATCTATCTATTATCTATCTATCTATCTATCTATCTATTATCTATCTATCTATCTATCTATCTATCTATCTATCTATTATCTATCTATCTATTATCTATCTATCTATCTATCTATCTATCTATCTATCTATTATCTATCTATCTATTATCTATCTATCTATTATCTATCTATCATCTATCTATCTATTATCTATCTATCTATTATCTATCTATCTATCTATCTATCTATCTATCTATCTATCTATTATCTATCTATCTATCTATCTATCTATTATCTATCTATCTATCTATCTATCTATCATCTATCTATCTATCTATTATCTATCTATCTATCTATCTATCTATCTATCTATCTATTATCTATCTATCTATCTATCTATTATCTATCTATTATCTATCTATCTATCTATCTATCTATTATCTATCTATCTATCTATCTATCTATTATCTATCTATTAATCTATCTATCTATCTATCTATCTATCTATCTATCTATCTATCTATCTATTATCTATCTATTATCTATCTATCTATCTATTATCTATCTATCTACAGTATCTATCTATTATCTATCTATTATCTATCTATCTATCTATTATCTATCTATCTATCTATTATCTATCTATTATCTATCTATCTATCTATCTATCTATCTATTATCTATCTATCTATCTATCTATCTATCTATCTATCTATCTATCTATCTATCTATTATCTATCTATCTATTATCTATCTATCTATCTATCTATCTATCTATCTATCTATCTATCTATTATCTATCTATTATCTATCTATCTATCTATCTATCTATCTATCTATCTATTATCTATCTATCTATCTATCTATCTATCTATCTATCTATCTATCATCTATCTATCTATCTATCTATCTACAGTCAGGTCCATAAATATTGGGACATCGACACAATTCTAACATTTTTGGCTCTATACACCACAATGGATTTGAAATGAAAGGAACAAGATGTGCTTTAACTGCAGACTGTCAGCTTTAATTTGAGGGTATTTACATCCAAATCAGGTGAACGGTGTAGGAATTACAACAGTTTGCATATGTGCCTCCCACTTGTTAAGGGACCAAAAGTAATGGGACAATTGGCTTTTCAGCTGTTCCATGGCCAGGTGTGTGTTATTCCCTTATTATCCCAATTACAATGAGCAGATAAAAGGTCCAGAGTTCATTTCAAGTGTGCTATTTGCATTTGGAATCTGTTGCTGTCAATTCTCAAGATGAGATCCAAAGACCTGTCACTATCAGTGAAGCCATCATTAGGCTGAAAGAACAAAACAAACCCATCAGAGAGATAGCAAAAACATTAGGCGTGGCCAAAACAACTGTTTGGAACATTCTTAAAAAGAAGGAACGCACCGGTGAGCTCAGCAACACCAAAAGACCCGGAAGACCACGGAAAACAACTGTGGTGGATGACCGAAGAATTCTTTCCCTGGTGAAGAAAACACCCTTCACAACAGTTGGCCAGATCAAGAACACCCTCCAGGAGGTAGGTGTATGTGTGTCAAAGTCACCAATCAAGAGAAGACTTCACCAGAGTGAATATAGAGGGTTCACCACAAGATGGAAACCATTGGTGAGCCTCAAAAACAGGAAGGCCAGATTAGAGTTTGCCAAACGACATGTAAAAAAGCCTTCACAGTTCTGGAACAACATCCTATGGACAGAGGAGACCGACATCAACTTGTACCAGAGTGATGGGAAGAGAAGAGGATGGAGAAGGAACTGCTCATGATCCTCAGCATACCACCTCATCAGTGATCATGGTGGTGGTAGTGTCATGGCGTGGGCATGTATGGCTGCCAATGGAACTGCTTCTCTTGTATTTATTGATGATGTGACTGCTGACAGAAGCAGCCGGATGAATTGTGAAGTGTTTCGGGAATATTATCGGCTCATATTCAGCCAAATGCTTCACAACTCATTGGACGCTTCACAGTGCAGATGGACAATGACCCAAAGCAGACTGCAAAAGCAACCAAAGAAGTGGAATGTTCTGCAATGGCCAAGTCCATCACCTGACCTGAATCCGATTGAGCATTTCACTTGCTGAAGACAAAACTGAAGGGAAAATGCCCCAAGAACAAGCAGGAACTGAAGACAGTTGCAGTAAAGGCCTGGCAGAGCATCACCAGGGATGACACCCAGCGTCTGGTGATGTCTATGCGTTCCACACTTCAGGCTGTCATTGACTGCAAAGGATTTGCAACCAAGTATTAAAAAGTGAAAGTTTGATTTATGATTATTATTCTGTCCCATTACTTTTGGTCCCTTAACAAGTGGGAGGTACATATGCAAACTGTTGTAATTCCTACACCGTTCACTTGATTTGGATGTAAATACCCTCAAATTAAAGCTGACAGTCTGAAATTAAAGCACATCTTGTTCGTTTCATTTCAAATCCATTGTGGTGTATAGAGCCAAAAATGTTAGAATTGTGTCCATGTCCCAATATTTATGGACCTGACTGTATCTATTATCTATCTATCTATCTATCTATCTATCTATCTATCTATTATCTATCTATCTATCTATCTATCTATCTATTGTCTATCTATCTATCTATCTATTATCTATCTATTATCTATCTATCTATTATCTATCTATCTATCTATCTATCTATCTATCTATCTATCTATCTATCTATCTATTATCTATCTATCTATTATCTATCTATCTATCTATCTATCATCTATCTATCTATCTATCTATCTATCTATCTATCTATCTATCATCTATCTATCTATCTATTATCTATCTATCTATCTATCTATCTATCTATCTATCTATTATCTATCTATCTATCTATCTATCTATCTATCTATTATCTATCTATCTATTATCTATCTATCTATCTATCTATTATCTATCTATCTATCTATCTATCTATCTATTATCTATCTATCTATCTATCTATCTATCTATCTATCTATCTATCATCTATCTATCTATCTATCTATCTATCTATCTATCTATCTATCTATTATCTATCTATCTATCTATCTATCTATCTATTATCTATCTATCTATCTATCTATCTATCTATCTATCTATTATCTATCTATCTATCATCTATCTATCTATCATCTATCTATTATCTTTCTATCTATCTATTATCTGTCTATCTGTCTATCTATCTATCTATCTATCTATCTATCTATCTATCTATTATCTATCTATCTATCTATCTATCTATCTATCTATTATCTATCTATCTATCTATCTATCTATCTATCTATCTATTATCTATCTATCTATCTATCTATCTATCTATCTATCTATCTATCATCTATCTATCTATCTATTATCTATCTATCTATCTATCTATTATCTATCTATCTATCTATCTATCTATCTATCTATCTATTATCTATCTATTATCTATCTATCTATCTATCTATCTATCTATCTATCTATTATCTATCTATCTATCTATCTATCTATCTATCTATTATCTATCTATCTATCTATCTATCTATCTATCTATCTATCTATTATCTATCTATCTATCTATCTATCTATCTATCTATCTATCTATTATCTATCTATTATCTATCTATCTGTCTATCTATCTATCTATCTATTATCTATCTATCTATCTATCTATCTATCTATCTATTATCTATCTATCTATCTATTATCTATCTATTATCTATCTATCTATCTATCTATCTATCTATCTATCTATCTATTATCTATCTATCTATCTATCTATTATCTATCTATCTATCTATCTATCTATCTATTATCTATCTATCTATCTATCTATTATCTATCTATCTATCTATCTATCTATCTATCTATCTATTATCTACCTATCTATCTATCTATCTATCTATCTATCTATCTATCTATCTATCATCTATCTATCTATCTATCTATCTATCTATCTATCTATCTATTATCTATCTATCTATCTATCTATCTATTATCTATCTATCTATTATCTATCTATCTATCTATCTATCTATCTATCTATCTATTATCTATCTATCTATTATCTATCTATCTATTATCTATCTATCTATCTATTTATCTATCTATCTATCTATTATCTATCTATCTATTATCTATCTATCTATCTATCTATCTATCTATCTATCTATCTATCTATTATCTATCTATCTATCTATCTATCTATCTATCTATTATCTATCTATTATCTATCTATCTATCTATCTATCTATCTATTATCTATCTATCTATCTATCTATCTATCTATCTATCTATCTATCTATCTATTATCTATCTATTATCTATCTATCTATCTATCTATTATCTATCTATCTATCTATTATCTATCTATCTATCTATCTATCTATCTATCTATCTATCTATCTATCTATTATCTATCTATCTATCTATCTATCTATCTATTTATCTATCTATCTATTATCTATTATCTATCTATTATCTATCTATCTATTTATCTATCTATCTATCTATCTATCTATCTATCTATCTATCTATCTATCTATTTATCTATCTATCTATTATCTATCTATCTATCTATCTATCTATCTATTATCTATCTATCTATTATCTATCTATCTATTATCTATCTATCTATCTATCTATCTATCTATCTATCTATCTATTATCTATCTATCTATCTATCTATCTATTATCTATCTATCTATCTATCTATCTATCTATCTATCTATCTATCTATTATCTATCTATCTATCTATCTATCTATCTATCTATCTATCTATTATCTATCTATCTATCTATCTATCTATCTATTATCTATCTATTATCTATCTATCTATCTATCTATCTATCTATCTATCTATTATCTATCTATCTATCTATCTATCTATCTATCTATCTATTATCTATCTATCTATCTATCTATTATCTATCTATCTATCTATCTATCTATCTATCTATCTATCTATCTATCTATCTATCTATCTATTATCTATCTATCTATCTATCATCTATCTATCTATTATCTATCTATCTATCATCTATCTATCTATTATCTATCTATCTATCTATCTATCTATCTATCTATCTATCTATCTATCTATCTATTATCTATTATCTATCTATCTATCTATCTATTATCTATCTATCTATCTATCTATCTATCTATCTATCTATTATCTATCTATCTATCTATCTATTATCTATCTATCTATCTATCTATTTATCTATCTATCTATTTATCTATCTATTATCTATCTATCTATCTATCTATCATCTATCTATCTATTATCTATCTATCTCTGCTCCTAAACTCTGCCGCCCCTAAACTCTGCCGCCCCTAAACTCTGCCGCCCCGAACTCTGCCGCCCCCAAACTCTGCCGCCCCCAAACTCTGCCGCCCCTAAACTCTGCAGCCCCTAAACTCTGCAGCCCCTAAACTCTGCAGCCCCTAAACTCTGCCGCCTCCAAACTCTGCCGCCCCTAAACTCTGCCGCTCCTAAACTCTGCCGCTCCTAAACTCTGCCGCTCCTAAACTCTGCCGCCTCCAAACTCTGCCGCCCTCAAACTCTGCCGCTCCTAAACTCTGCCGCCTCCAAACTCTGCCGCCCCTAAACTCTGCCGCCCCTAAACTCTGCTGCCCCCAAACTCTGCCGCCCCCAAACTCTGCCGCCCCTAAACTCTGCTGCCCCTAAACTCTGTTGCCCCCAAAACTCTGCCGCCCCCAAACTCTGCCGCCCCTAAACTCTGCTGCCCCTAAACTCTGTTGCCCCCAAAACTCTGCCGCCCCCAAACTCTGCCGCCCCTAAACTCTGCCGCCCCCAAACTCTGCCGCCCCTAAACTCTGCCGCCCCTAAGCTCTGGTAAAAGTCTGTGTGTACATGGACCCGTAGGCTTTTATTGAGTTAAGTTTAGGGGCTTTGGCAAAAAAACGCCAAAATCTCCTAAACTCCGGTTTAGGAGCAGCAGTGCATGTGAGGCCTTAGGGTCATTGAGGGATCGCTCTGACAAACATTGCCTGGCTGTACGCTCATTTAGTTAATGGAATCTCTATTTTCAAGAAAAACATTCTTGGGAATCAGACATGCTTAGCATTAGGATCCACAGGGATGATGGAACCTTCTGTTGTGGCCATAAAGCACTCTGACATTACTTAACCTCTTGGATTCCACCGGCTGAGAAGAATGCCGGTACACCAACCTGCCACGCACACCTGTTCATGTTTAGTAACCAGACTTGTGTCAGCTTTCCTCCTACAATCTCCACACTCTCTAGGGGTGTCCGGCTGGGTTGGGTCAGTCGGTTGACAGAAAGAAACCTCAGCCCATCCATGTTATTCCCTCTAAGGCGGCATTCACACTTCAGCGTTTTGTAGCTCGAAAAAAGCTCAAACTTAAAGAAACCAATAGAGAACAACTGACTTTTAAGTTTGAGCTTTTTTGGAGCTTCGAGCAACAAAACGCTGAACTGTGAATGCCGCCTTAAAGGGTTGAAAGAGCTGCCCTCTTGAAGTGGAAAACCCATTTCATCAATTGCTTATACTGCATCATCTAAATTCTCCACCCCCCTCTGCTAATCCCTCCACTGACCTCCACTCAGTGTCCTCCACCCCTCTCTGCCAATCCCTCCACTGACCTCCACTCAGTGTCCTCCACTCCTCTCTGCCAATCCCTCCACTGACCTCCATTCAGTGTCCTCCACCCCTCTCTGCCAATCCCTCCACTGACCTCCACTCAGTGTCCTCCACCCCTCTCTGCCAATCCCTCCACTGACCTCCACTCAGTGTCCTCCACCCCTCTCTGCCAATCCCTTCACTGACCTCCACTCAGTGTCCTCCACCCCTCTCTGCCAATCCCTCCACTGACCTCCACTCAGTGTCCTCCACCCCTCTCTGCCAATCCCTCCACTGACCTCCACTCAGTGTCCTCCACCCCTCTCTGCCAATCCCTTCACTGACCTCCACTCAGTGTCCTCCACCCCTCTCTGCCAATCCCTCCACTGACCTCCACTCAGTGTCCTCCACCCCTCTCTGCCAATCCCTTCACTGACCTCCACTCAGTGTCCTCCACCCCTCTCTGCCAATCCCTCCACTGACCTCCACTCAGTGTCCTCCACCCCCCTCTGCCAATCCCTCCACTGGCTTCCACTCAGTGTCCTCCACCCCTCTCTGCCAATCCCTCCACTGGTCTCCACTCAGTGTCCTCCACCCCTCTCTGCCATTCCCTCCACTGACCTCCACTCAGTGTCCTCCACCCTCTCTGCCAATCCCTCCACTGACCTCCGCTCAGTGTCCTCCACCCTCTCTGCCAACCCCTCCACTGACTTCCCATTGCCCAATGGATAAAATTCAAAACATTAACAATAACATGTAATCCATGTATAACTCCACTCCAAATGACATCACCAATCTTGTCTCCAAATATCACCCAAACCGTCCTCTCCGCTCCTCACACGACCTCCTGCTCTCTAGCTCCCTTGTCTCCTCCTCCCATGCTTGTCTCCAGGACTTCTCCAGAGCTTCGCCAATCCTCCGGAACTCTCTACCCCAATCTATCAGACTATCGCCTACTCTGCTCACTTTTATGCAATCTCTGAAAACCGATCTCTTCAGGGAAGCCTATCCTGCCCTCAGCTAATAATGGAATCTTCTACTCTTCCTACCAGTCCATCCCCCACAGTTATTACCTTTTGTAACACTAGCCCCTCCCTCTTAGATTGTAAGCTCCCAGGATCAGGTCCCTCCTATCCCTCTTGTATTGAACTGTATTGTTGCTGTATTGTCTCCCGTTATATTGTACAGCGCTGAGCAAACTGTTGGCGCCATAAATCCTGTATAATAATAATAATAATAATAATGGAGACCTCTCCTCACAGAGATTCTGTTTTTATGGTGAGGAGCGTTATCTACATCTTCTGGATACTTCATTCAGAACCAGAACACGAAGAGGTCTATGGTTATGGATTGAGGCACCCCATGGGTTTGGCCCCTGCTCTCCCGGGGCTCCCTGTTAAGGACCCACAGGAGGCGATTTGAGTTTTCGTCTCCTTTTATCAGCAATATTACGCCTCTAAGTGGAACAACTGAGGAAATCTCCCAATATCTACAATCTTTTCTGGCCTCCAAACAAATTGTCATGCTGGAGATATCTCTTACCCTTGCCAAGGTCCAGACTGCCATTTCTGAATTTGCCCTTGCCAAAAACAGATGATAACATTTTAGCAAACATAATTTCCCTCGGGTTTAATCGAGTTGTCCAATCCAGTATACACCCAGATCATACGGGATTAATGCCTGGTGACAACACCCTATAAACACAATGTTTGTGTAGCACCCTCTAGGTTGATAGGATTTTTGTTCGTTAGAAGCCTGGAAAAAGTCAGCCCGGGAGTGAGGTAGAAGGTTCACCTCGGGACAGGCTGGGAGGCTGTACAGGTCAGGGCTTCTGGAGCCCTACCAACCTTCCAGAAACTTCTAGAACTTTCTGGAGGAGGGGAGGAGGCCCAGATTTGAATGTTTAAGGGAACTGGGCCAATCCCCAGGCAGGAGACTGGGCATGGTGGCCAAGGGCAACTCTTAAATATGACAGCCTGTGCAGCAGAGGAGTCGGGTAGAAGATGGACTGAAGGAAGGTTCTGGAGATTGGAGCCTGGGTGGGGACCCTAGGAAGGAAGCCTACCTATAGGCTGATTGCTGGACAGAAGGATCTCCACTGTGCCACTGTCTCTGAGGACATCCTGTCAGCTGGGAAGGAGTCAGCCCAGCGCAAGGGCTGAAAGCAGCGACAACGCACCAAGCTAATGGGACAGGACACTGTGAGGACTCCTACACCCCCGGGGCCAGATAAATGGAGAGGGCGATCAGGTCCAAGACTCAGCTAGTCCTCATCCGGGACTACTTCATTGCTAGATGTTGGAATCCCTTGGCCAGAGATACCCTCAGTGCAGCTGGGTGAAGAGGAGGTTTCACCTGGGGTCTGCGGTACTGTGGTGAGTCTGGACATAGAAAAGGCCTTCAGTTCCATGGAATGGGACTACTTTTTACACAGCTTTGGGATTGGCCATCGCTTTCTTAAATGACATAAATTTTTTTAGGCCCCTCCCACGACTGGAGTTTGTGTCAATGGGCGAACATCTGAGATTTTTTCACTTCCTGGGGGAATTAGACAGAGACGTCCCCTTTCTCCCCTCTGGTAGGTGACTGTGGTACAACCCCTGGCTGCTCGACTAAGAGGACATCCCAAAAGTAGTGAAACTAAACTCTCTGAAACAGCATGAGCAATGTTCACTACGTATGCTGCTAGTAGAACATCGATAGGAAGGTGGATTATATTTATGTGTTTTATAACTTTTTTTAATATATGTTTCTTCAGTGTCTTCCTGGTTTCTGGCCTAGGCCAGAATGATGTCATACATCCCAGGAGTCCTCATGGAAGAAGGGGCTTCCTCATCTAAGCACATCCTCCTGCCTGCATGCCTGAGCTAAGGGTGGGTTGATTCTAGGAAGTAAGTGCTACATGGATCATCTGCCCTTACTTAAAGCGGTTCTAGGCATGAAGGTAAAAAAACCTTCTGTGTGCAGCAGGGGCCCCCAGCTCCCTCAATGCTAGCCTGAGCCCCATTGTGATCCAGCAATGTACATGAGAGCCTCGGCTGTCCCGGGTCTCTGCCTACTTTTTTGCCAAAGCCCACACAGGCAGACGCGTCACTAGGGATGGTGTCACCCGGTGCGGTAACACTTGGTGACACCCCCTCCGACGATCCCCCCAGAATGGATCGGATCTGCAGATTGAGCATAATGGATCAGACTCCGATCCATTATGCTCCCCAATCCGCAGATCCCATCCATCCTGCGGAGATTGTCGGCATGCAACCTATACGGGGTGACACCGGATATCCAATAAAATGTCATAATTTCTAATTTCCTAAATTTCTAATTTCTTCATAAATTTTAGCCAAAATATAGGAAACCCACACAGGCACAGGGAGAACATGCAAACGCCAGTTAGGTGGCACCATGGTCGGGATTCAAATGGACAACCCTACTACTGCCAGGTGAAAGTACTGACCACTTAGCCACACATTTTTTTTTAAATTTTTATATTTCTGCTATAAAACATATCCAATAATATGTCTTCATAATTTCCTAAATTCCTAATTTCCTAATTTCTTCCTAATTTCTAGTAACCCCCCCAACCCACACACACACACGTATTATATATTATCACCAGCACTAGGATTTTCTATACAAATATAGCAGCTATATGTTCATACCCGACTCTACTCTACCTGCCTCTTAAAAATGTCAGAGTGACGAAACGCGTCGGGGCGTCACTGGAAGTAACGTCATCACGCACAGTACACCTCGATGTCACGCCATTGTACGGGAACAAACAGGAAGTGAACGCTCGCTATTGAATGTATGAAGGAAGTGTCGGGATGTATACAGCTTGCGATTAGGGGATTTAAATACGCGATTTGGTGCCAGTCATAACGAATGTGAGTGAGGATTACCTAGATCTCTGCAAAACCCTGTAAGAAGGTGCATGATAGCCCATTGAAATGACTGTGCCTGGGACTACATGCGATGAGCGGGAACGTGTAAAAAATGTGCAAAATCATGTCCGCGCAGTACTAAACCCAAAAATGAAAAAATTTTATAAATTGTTGTTGGCTGCATTAGTTTTCTTTTTTGTCTTTTTCCCCTTTATTTTCACCTGTTGATCCTGCCAGTAAGGGCTTGCTTTGCTCTCTGAAGAGTGTTTGAGGAGGTGTCATATCCCCTCCTAATAGCCTGTTTTAACCCCCTAAATACCAGACAAGTGCGCTGAAACCGAGCGCATTGTGTGTGATTGCGGGACAGTTGCAGCATGGCCTAACGTGACTGGCTCACTGAGCCCTCCCACTCATGGGGTAGAGGTACCCCATGTGTAAGTTAGTGACCCTGGTCAAGGTGCTTAGCGGAGCCCAGATGAACCCAACCCTGGAGTAGGCCCCCCTTGTTACCCACACTTGGCGCCCAACAAGGAGGGGAACAAGGAGGGAGTGTCACCCACCTCCCATCTGCCAAGACTGACAACGCTCCTGCCCAAGGGTGTTGCTCCTCCATCCAGATTGGAGACACTCTAAGACAGGAAGTGTCTTACTAGCTGGATCACCAGGTGAAACTAAAGGAAAAAAGCCTAAAAAAAGAAAAGTAATGCAGCCACCACATGTAAGGATTAGAAAACTGCATTATATTACATTTTTGTTTTTGGATTTAATACCACATTAACCTCATTGGCGCCGGTGCCTCCTGGGCCTTTTAGGGGTTTCAGATGCCGGCAGGCGAGTCGGTGTTTCTGATCATGTGGCCGCCGTGATTGACAGGTAGAGATCGGGAACTTTCCGTTAGCCGCTGGTAACTGCATAGTGCGTGTTTACGGCCCACCCGCCGAGAGACCGCATCTACAGTATGCATATGACCGGTGCCAAGGAGTCATTGACAGCACAAGTGATTGATTGCCAGGGCTTATCACACTCATTTATTACATATATATGAGATAGCTCCTGGAAGCCACATAGGGGGTGGGGGGGGGGGGTCTTCGTTGTGGCGGCAGTGTGATGAGTGTCTACATAGTTTGTGCTCCATTGTGATGTATTGCCGTTTCCTCCACAAACTCTAAAGCTGAGAAGGATATTAGAGTGACAATTGTTTACACTACTAACAGTTCTGGAGTGAATGTGTAACAGAACTCAAAGATCTCCTAATACGATAAGAGACTTCTTGAAAGACCTGGTCACAACATAGGGGAGCCATTTGTCTATGGATGCTCAATCTTTTTGGACATTTTTTTTAGTAAGATGAATAGTGATGAGTAACTAGTCAGACCAGAGATATAGGAATAGGGTTGGCCTTGAAACATTGTAGCAGTTATTCACAACTAGGGTTCCTCCAGAGGTGGCTAGGGGTTCCTCAAGCTAGGGGTTCCTCAAGCTGTGGCCAGTTGGCTGATTGCTCTCCCGTTTGATAGTGCCTTTGTAGTTCCAGGGCCAACACTACAAACACTAAAGCTAAGAAGGATATTAGAGAGACAATTGTTTACACTACTAACAGTCTTAGAGTGAATGTGTAACAGAACTCAAGGATCTCCTAATACGATAAGAGGCTTCTTGAAAGACCTGGTCACAACATAGGGGAGCCATTTGTCTATGGATGCTCAATCTTTTTGGACATTTTTTTAGTAATACGAATAGTGATGAGTAACTAGTCAGAACAGAGATAAAGGAATAGGATTGGCCTTGAAACCTTGTAGCAGTCATTCACAACCAGGGTTCCTCCAGAGGTGGCTAGGGGTTCCTCAAGCTAGGGGTTCCTCAAGCTGTGGCCAGTTGGCTGATTGCTCTCCCGTTTGATAGTGCCTTTGTAGTTCCAGGGCCAACACTACAAACACTAAAGCTAAGAAGGATATTAGAGAGACAATTGTTTACACTACTAACAGTCTTAGAGTGAATGTGTAACAGAACTCAAGGATCTCCTAATACGATAAGAGGCTTCTTGAAAGACCTGGTCACAACATAGGGGAGCCATTTGTCTATGGATGCTCAATCTTTTTGGACATTTTTTTAGTAATACGAATAGTGATGAGTAACTAGTCAGAACAGAGATAAAGGAATAGGATTGGCCTTGAAACCTTGTAGCAGTCATTCACAACCAGGGTTCCTCCAGAGGTGGCTAGGGGTTCCTCAAGCTAGGGGTTCCTCAAGCTGTGGCCAGTTGGCTGATTGCTCTCCCGTTTGATAGTGCCTTTGTAGTTCCAGGGCCAACACTACAAACACTAAAGCTAAGAAGGATATTAGAGAGACAATTGTTTACACTACTAACAGTCTTAGAGTGAATGTGTAACAGAACTCAAGGATCTCCTAATATGATAAGAGGCTTCTTGAAAGACCTGGTCACAACATACGGGAGCCATTTGTCTATGGATGCTCAATCTTTTTGGACATTTTTTTAGTAATACGAATAGTGATGAGTAACTAGTCAGACCAGAGATATAGGAATAGGATTGGCCTTGAAACCTTGTAGCAGTTATTCACAACTAGGGTTCCTCCAGAGGTGGCTAGGGGTTCCTCAAGCTAGGGGTTCCTCAAGCTGTGGCCATTTGGCTGATTGCTCTCCTGTTTGATAGTGCCTTTGTAGTTCCAGGGCCAACACTACAAACACTAAAGCTAAGAAGGATATTAGAGAGACAATTGTTTACACTACTAACAGTCTTAGAGTGAATGTGTAACAGAACTCAAGGATCTCCTAATACGATAAGAGGCTTCTTGAAAGACCTGGTCACAACATAGGGGAGCCATTTGTCTATGGATGCTCAATCTTTTTGGACATTTTTTTAGTAATACGAATAGTGATGAGTAACTAGTCAGAACAGAGATAAAGGAATAGGATTGGCCTTGAAACCTTGTAGCAGTCATTCACAACCAGGGTTCCTCCAGAGGTGGCTAGGGGTTCCTCAAGCTCTGGCCATTTGGCTGATTGCTCTCCTGTTTGATAGTGCCTTCGTAGTTCCAGGCAAACACTACAAACACTAAAGCTGAGAAGGATATTAGAGAGACAATTGTTTAACCTTGTAGCAGTCATTCGCAACCAGGGTTCCTCCAGAGGTGGCTAAGGGTTCTTCAAGCTAGGGGTTCCTCAAGCTGTGGCCAGTTGGCTGATTGATCTCCCGTTTGATAGTGCCTTTGTAGTTCCAGGGCCAACACTTCAAACACTAAAGCTGAGAAGGATATTAGAGAGACAATTGTTTACACTACTAACAGTCCTGGAGTGAACATGTAACAGAACTCAAGGATCTCCTAATAGGATAAGTGACTTCTTGAAAGACCTGGTCACAACATAGGGGAGCCATTTGTCTATGGATGCTCAATCTTTTTGGACATTTTTTTAGTAATACGAATAGTGATGAGTAACTAGTCAGAACAGAGATAAAGGAATAGGATTGGCCTTGAAACCTTGTAGCAGTCATTCTCAACCAGGGTTCCTCCAGAGGTGGCTAGGGGTTCCTCAAGCTGTGGCCAGTTGGCTGATTGCTCTCCTGTTTGATAGTGCTTTCCTAGTTCCAGGGCCAACAATACAAACACTAAAGCTGAGAAGGATATTAGAGAGAAAATTGTTTATATTACTGACAGTCCTGGAGTGAATATGTAACAGAACTCAAAGATCTCCTAATACGATAAGAGACTTCTTGAAAGCCCTTTTCACAACATAGGGGAGCCATTTGTCTATGGATGCTCAATCTTTTTGAACATTTTTTTAGTAAGACGAATAGCCATTCTCAACCAGGGTTCCTCCAGAGGTGGCTAGGGGTTCTTCAAGCTGTGGCCAGTTGGCTGATTGATCTCCCGTTTGATAGTGCCTTCGTAGTTCCAGGGCCAACACAACTTGGAAAACTAGCATCCTAATTATCTTTTAGCTGTCTGTAAGTGTGGCATTCTGACCATTACTGTAAGAGTTTCAATCTTCTGACTTATAGGCAGGTCCCCTACTGGTCACCAGCAAAGACCAACAATGCTGTCTCATGGCACCTCCATTCATCTTCATGAGACATGAATAGGTTGAGGTGATAACACAACTTATGGAGAAACTCTGCCATCTTGGCCGTTTATGTTCTTGCTGCCGAAGGCCCTTCCTCAAACAATATTTCAGAACGTATTTATTGTCCACATGGTCAGCCTAGTATGATGCTTTACCTACAGAACTGACCATGACACAGAGCAGTTCCATCATTGGTCTATCATTCAGCCTCTCTCTAGAAACTTTTGACATATTTTGGACTGAATAAGGTGGTTCCGTCAGCTCTTCCTGACTCTCCTCCTCATAGAATTTTCTCAAATCAGGATATCTCTCCAATGCTTGCTCATGGGCCTACCCCAAAGGGATTGATTTTCAAGGCTTCCGGGGATTCACATTGGGCTGGTTTCATGTTACTACTTCCCATAAGACCTTTCTACTCCCACATTGCAGCGGCATTATATAAGGAGAAGGTGACCCAACTCTCAACCACTCCCAGGGGTGGGGCTTCCCATGTACTAACTCCCTGATTACGCGGTGACCACCAATTTATGGGGCAATTTCTCCATTGACCTGATAAATTGATTTTAATAAGGGTTCCCTGAGTTTTGAAAATTATTTTGGAGGTTCCTCTAGAAATAAAAGGATTAGCTCCACTTTAACTATTTGCCGACCCGCCACAGTAGTTTCACTGCAGCGCGATGTACTGGTACGTTGACGCCTGTTTTTGGGTTTTCCCGTTTCCTCACCCGCCTACTCCCTTGTGATGTGACACAGGACCAGGCCAGGATCATCTGTGTCCAATCACAGCCTAGAGCTCTGTGTTGGTAAACAACACAGGGCTCTGTACAGAGGGAGCGATCGCTGAAAGGAGGAGAAGAAGCCGGCTTTCAACTGCTGCAGAGAAAGCCATACAGGGGATCGGTTCCAGTAATTGCCCCACGCCATGCCAATCAACCTCCCTGCCCACATCTAATTCACCCAGCTGCCTGGGCACCCCCTGCTGGCCAGGGCCCCAGACTGGTGGTACCTCCTTATCCACTGCAGCCTGTCATGTTATGGTGGGGGGAGGGTGCAGCATGGTTCTCTCTAGTTCTCTATGAGATCCTGTCCCCGGCCCGGTCCTACTCCCTTCCCTTCTCCTTCTTTGTGATCAAAGAGAGGGAAGGGAGTAGTGGTTCAGAGGAGGAGAACGGGTGCCCTCTGGTGGTTGGAGGATGTCCGTGCAGGTTGTGGTGGCTCGCTATATCCACTACCAACCACCTGACGCACGGCCCGGCCCCCAGTGGACCCCCAGCGGTCTGTGGCCCAGGAGTTCGGGATCACTTGTGTAGGAGGATACCATCATCCTGCATAGAGCCATTCGCCATCCTTCTGTGACCCTCCTATGCCTCCTATGTGATGAGGTCTGAGTTTCTGGTTTGGTGGTGACTGGAGCACTGGAGCTTACATTATTAGTCTGGCTGAAAAAAAGACAAAAGTCCATCTAGTTTACTATATTTTGGACTTTTATGACTATTCACATAAAACATTCATAAATAATTCTGCGCTAACTCATATAGACATAATAGTCCATAAACAGATTCAAACGTGATAGTTCAACCAAAACATGAAATATAAATATACATATAAAATGCTTGAATGGTGAAAATCAAATAAGGTTCTTATTTTTTTTTTTTTTTTTACTTTTTTAACATTTTTAGAATTTATTTTTTATTTTTTTTAATTTATTTATTTATTTATTTTATTTATTATATGACTATTCACAGTTGGTTTTATTGGAATGCATTTCTAACTGCGCAACATATAAATTATTCTTATGGCCAATGAAAGCCTTCCTCCTAGAATGTAAGTTCCTAGGACCAAAGCCCTCTGTTTCCTCTTCTACCAAATTGTATTGTAACTGTCCTGTCTGCCGTCATGTTGTACATCGCTGCACACACTGTTGGCGCCATATATATCCTGTATAATAATAATAATCAACGTCAAAGCGCTTATAGGCAGGTGCAGTCTGTTTTCTCCACTGTAGGTGGCGCTTGAACCGAGTAGTCCCACGGCCTGGGGAGGAAGTCCAAGGGGAACGTTTTCTCTATGGTTTCCTGGGTCAATGGAGCAGTGTTGCGGTTGGCCATGTGACCCCTGGTGGCCATCTTGGATCAGCAGGTTATATTTAAGTCCCTGCCCCCGGATTTTGGCATGCTTTGTGCATGTGGCTAGTGTAGGGAGAGAGACCCCTCTTGCTAGGGAGAGTAGTCCAAGTAGAACGCTTTTTCTATGGTTTCCTAGGTCAATGGAGCAGCGTTCCAGTTGGCCATGTGACCCCTGGTGGCCATCTTGGATCAGCAGGTTATATTTAAGTCCTTGCCCCCGGATTTTGGCATGCTTTGTGCATGTGGCTAGTGTAGGGAGAGAGACCCCTCTTGCTAGGGAGAGTAGTCCAAGTAGAACGCTTTTTCTATGGTTTCCTAGGTCAATGGAGCAGCGTTCCAGTTGGCCATGTGACCCCTGGTGGCCATCTTGGATCAGCAGGTTTTATTTAAGTCCCTGCCCCCGGATTTTGGCATGCTTTGTGCATGTGGCTAGTGTAGGGAGAGAGACCCCGCTCGCTAGGGAGAGTAGTCCAAGTAGAACATTTTCTCTATGGTTTCCTGGGTCAATGGAGCAGCGTTCTGGTTGGCCATGTGACCCGTGGTGGTATTTAAGTCCCTGCCCCCAGATTTTGGCATGCTGTGACTAGTGTAGGGAGAGAGACCCCACTTGCTAGGGAGAGTAATTAGCGGTAGGGAAAAGTTCCTGATGAGAAGGAAAGAATAGCTTCCCTCTTAGGACGGGACTGGCAAGGCCGCACTTCACCCTCTGAAACAGACGCTGTCGGCACCTCTCCTCCTACACTTCTGACTACATTGAACGGTGAGTTATTTCTCTAGCTGTGCTCAAGTTTCAAGCTTTGCTTCAGTGTGTTTACTGCCCACACCACACTGCACATCCCCACATGTTCACATTCCAATAGCGTGTACATGTTTGTAATCCATCAGGTGCTAAAGGGGTGGGACCAATTCTGGAAGAACCCTCTACACAATGCTATAAAACCTTCCTAGCCAACGTTGCAATAAAAACAGGGATTTTTGGTTCATACGTAATACAAGGGGCGTCCAAGTCATGCCGGGACATTTGAGTTTATGTAACAAAAGAACAAATTTCATAGAGTATAGAAACTGCATTTATTTTTCAGCATCCTCCCCTGCTACATTTACACGCTTATTCCAGCGATTAGCTAATGCCTGTAAAGCTTCGGCATAGAAAGATTTGTCGGGACGCCGGAACCCCCCTAGGACAACCGGCTTCCTCATCATTGTGTTCACCGTTCCCACAGAAAGATTGGTCTCTTGTGCGATTTCACGACAAGTTACGCGTTGATTATCCAGGATACGGCGTTCCACGCACTGTACGTTCCCAGGAATGACTGCTGTGTGCTGGGAACCACCGTGGCTGAGATCATCTCCAACGGACGTACCGCCATCTTGGAAACATTTCCACCATTCTTACTGCGGCTGAGCGTCTCATCACCATACTGCGCTTGACGTCTTCTGTAGATATGGGCGGGTTTTACGCGTTTGTTCAAGAAACGTCATCACCACACGCTGCTTCATACGTTACGTCCTCATGCGCTGTGATTGGCCAAAGCATTGCACCTGACCTGTGGTCAGGTGCATTGCTTTGGCCGATCACAATGCACTGCCAGGGCACAGTGCATTGTGGGGCGTGGAGGCCGAACAGTCCGCTGAACGCCCTTACCGTTCGTGTGTTTTATGTATGTTCGTGTGATTAAATGTATAAATGTGTTCGTGTGATTAAATGTATTTTTAAAAGTATTTTTCATATATTTTGTAATAAAAAAGCATTTCAACATACAGTATATATATATATATCTATATCTATATATATCTATATCTATCTATCTATCTATATCTATCTATCTATCTATCTATTATCTATCTATCTATCTATCTATCTATCTATCTATCTATCTATCTATTATCTATCTATCTATCTATCTATTTATCTATCTATTATCTATTATCTATCTATCTATTATCTATCTATCTATTATCTATTATCTATTATCTATCTATCTATCTATCTATCTATCTATCTATCTATCTATCTATCTATTAATTATCTATCTATCTATCTATCTATCTATTATCTATCTATCTATCTATCTATCTATCTATTATCTATCTATTATCTATCTATCTATCTATCTATCTATCTATCTATCTATTATCTATCTATTATCTATCTATCTATTATCTATCTATTATCTATCTATCTATCTATCTATCTATCTATCTATCTATCTATCTATCTATCTATCTATCTATCTATCTATCTATATAGATAGATATATATATATACACATACATACATACACACACACACATATATATGTATTTATTGAAATATATTTTGAAATATATTGAATACGGCCAAAATTGTAGTATTTCAAATATATCTCAATATATTTCAGAAGAATATTTTTAAAATATATTTAAAATATATTTTTCTTCCATGTGGGCAGTGCCACCGAGGGTCCTTCCAGAATTATTTGCCTCAATGACATGACGCTCAGATGATTAGAAATGTGTCTAATTTGCGCACAAGTACATCCCCGGCCTATGTGTGATGCCTGTATTGAATTCTGCCCCGGTATTACATCGGATGCCGCTATTAAATCAAAGGACGCACAAATGTAAATTAAATGTATTTTTAAAGATATACAGTATAAATTTATTTTTAATAATATTTTTTATATGTTTTGTAATTTTATTATTTATTTCAAGTACTTATATAGCGCCGTAAATTTATGCAGCGCTTTACATCAGTTCCTAACCCTCAAGGGGCGTACAATCTAAGGTCCCTAACTTAGATTCATACATACATAATAAAAATGCAATTCAACATACAGTATATATATATATATATATATATATATTTTTTTTTTAAATATACTTTAGATTGTATGCCCCTTGAGGGTTAGGGACTGATGTGAATGTACAATATAGATATGTAAAGCGCTGCGTAAATTGATGGCGCTATATAATGGTGCTATATAAGTACCTGGAATAAATAAATAAATAAACAAATAAATAAATATATTGAATACTGCCAAAATGTATTTTTTTAAATATTTTTCGGAATAAAAACTAATATCAACATACAGTATATAAATATATATATATATATATATATATATATATATATAAATATATATATATATATATATATCAGAGGCCGCTATTAAATCAAAGGATGCAAAAATGTAGATTAAATGTATCATATTATATATTATTAAAGATATGCAGTATATTTGAAAATGTATTTTTAAGAATATTTTTAATATATTTTGTAATAAAAACGCATTTCAACATGTGTGTATGTATATATATATATATATATATATAATTTATTATTTTTTTTAATATATTTTGAAATATATTGAATACAGCCGAAATTTTAGTGTTTCAAATACATGTCAATATATTTGGGAAGAATATTTTTTAAATATATTTAAAATATAATTTTCTTCCATGTGGGCAGTGCCACTGAGGGTTCTCCCAGAATTACTCGCCTCAATGACACAACGCTCCTATGATTAGAAAATTGCTTAATTTGCGCACAAGTACCTCCCCGGCCTATGATGAACGTACTAAATTCTGTCCCGGTATTAAATCGGAGGCCGCTATTAAATCAAAGGATGCAAAAATGTAGACTAAATGTAATATATTATATAATATTAAAGACATACAGTATATTTGAAAATTTATTTTTAAAAATATTTTGTAATAAAAACACATCTCAACATACAGTATATATATATTTATTTATTTTTTAATATATTTCGAAATATATTGAATACGGCCAAAATCGTAGTATTTAAAATATATGTCAATATATTCGGGAAGAATATTTTAAAAATATATTTAAAATCTATTTTTCTTCCACGTGGGCAGTGCCACCGAGGGTTCACCCAGAATTATTTGCCCCAATGACACAGCGCTCAGACGATTATAAATGTGCCTAATTTGCGCACAAGTC